>NC_132994.1:65913014-66216045 GCF_048564905.1 Vicugna pacos | reverse complement strand
AAAACTCAATAATAAAAAATGCTCAATTGAAAAATGAGCAAGGGTTTGACCAAATAGTTTTCCAAAGAAGACATATAAATGGCCAAGAAATACGAAGAGTGTCAACATTATTAGCCATTGTGTGGTTTGATGCAAATCAAAACCACAGTGTGATACACTTTATATCCACTAGGATGAGTACAATCAAAAAGACAGATAATAACAGGTGTTGGTGAGGATCTGAAGAAACTGGAGCCCTACTGCTGGTGTGAATGTAAAATTAACCCAGCAGGCCTACTCCTGGGGAATATAACCCCAAGAGAAGGGAAACATGTGTCCACACAAACAGTTGTACACAGATGTTCATAGCATTATTCATAATACAGCTCAAATGTCCATCAACAGATGAACTGGTAAATACAATGTGGTGTATCAATATGAAAAAATATATTCAGCAATAAAAAGGAATGAAGTACTGATACATGCTGCAACATGGATGAACCTTAAAAACATTATGCTGAGTGAAGGAAGCCAGTCACAAAAGACCACATATTGGATGATTCCATTTATGGCAAGTGTCCAGAACAGGCAAATGCATAGAGATAGAAAGCAGATTAAGGTTGGGAGGAGGGGGGCAGGGGCAGGAAAGGGAGTGAGTGCTGAGGGGCACAGGGTTGGTTTTTTTTAATTGATGAAAATGTTGTAACATTGATATGGTGGTTGTAAAACTCTTAATATACTAAAAGAAAAAGGACTGAATTGTACACTTTAAGCAGGTAAATTGTACGGCATGGAAATTACATCTCAATAGAGCTGTTATACAAAAAAAAAGAAAAAAGAAAAAGATAAATAAATAAATAAATACAAACAAACAAACCAGGCTGGGAAATAAAAGAATTTGACACAAAGTAAAGTGATCAGGACAGAACTGATCAGGGACTGTGTCTCTTCCACTGTGTCCCTCGCTCTACTCTCTCCAGACACCTGACGCTCAATTAATTCTTCCTTCTTTCCTTCCTTCCCTAGTTTTCTTTTTTTCTTTGTTTCCTTTTCCCCTTCCTTTTTTTGTACTTCTTCCCTTCTTTCCTTTTTTCTGCCCTTTCTCCTGCCTCCTTTTTCTGTTCCTTCTTTTCTTTCCTCTTTCTTGTTTTTTAGTAAAATTGCATTCAGTGATCCTATATCCTGTCTACACAGAACCAACTGTAGTGAGAAGCTGGATTGTTCAGAACCTTTAATAAGTGTGTGTGGCTCTTCAGGAGGGATGTCTGGGGTTTGGTGTCTCCCACTTGGACTTGACAGAAGATCCCAGCTGTGAAACTTGCTAGCCTAGAGCAGACCCCTTGGGACTGGTCCTCAGGGAACAATGACTCACAACTATTGATGATTTTAATTCACCCAACAGAGTGTATTTGCTCTTTTCCTCAGGGTGTGGGTCCCAGTCTGATGATCCTTTTGCATTTTCTCCCACTTTAAACTCTAGCTCTCCTTAAGGCGGCAGCAAGTAAGTGAGAGACTGAATGAATGGGCCGTCTTCAGCGAGAAGAACAAGGAGCTGTGCGAATGGCTGACTCAGATGGAAGGCAAGGTTTCTCAGAATGGAGACATTCTTATTGAAGAAATGATAGAGAAGCTCAGAAAGGTATGGGATGCTGGCTACGTGTGCTGCCCCCTTCATAACGCTTAGACAATCTTTCAATGAGTACAGAAGATGGCCTGACCCCTGACTACCTCCCTGACAAAGGAGCTCTCTGTTAGAAACATTTTATCTCTCCAACATAAAATAAACTTGCCCGGAAAGGCCTCCTTCACATGCAAAATATACAGAATATTGTCAATTTGTGATGAAATAGATTATCTGCTGATAGGTAATGTTCACTACTTTTGGACTTATCTACCTGTTCAGTGAGAATCATTCATGTGTGTTAGTTTTTTTCTTAATTGAAGTATACTTGAGTTACGGTCTGTTTTCAAAGAGATAAAGTCACTAGAGAGAAACGAAAAGGAAAAACTCCTGGGATGAATTAAACTAACATTTTCTCTATAAAGCATGATTTATAGACAGTTACAGGAATGAGGACTTTTCCTGAGAATTTAGCTTCGTATTATTTTCAAGTTACGTATGATTATTAAATTAATTTATATGCTCACACGGATCCAGAACATTTTTCATGCCTGTATAAGACTAGTCAAATTTTACAAGCATTTTAAAATGTGTTTGATGATTTCAGTGGTGTTGCCACATTGTTTGTGAACAATTAATCATTCAAATTTTGTAATTCTCCTAAGCACAGAGCACCGTCTGAAGTACAGTGTGTTTTCCCCATTTGCTTGTTTATTGCCTGTCTGCACAGGACTGTGTGGACTGTAAGCATCACTGGAACAGGGACTTTGTCTACTGTTGTTCATTGCTGGGTCTCCTGCACCCAGAGCAGTGCCTGACTTCTCAGAAGTACTCAGTCATTATTTACTGAATAAACGAATTATAGCTTCATTCATTCTGAAGAGAAATAGAATAAATAGGAAAAAATTATCTTTATTCATGCACATGCATAGAAAAATAAAAACTTCAAAGCCAAGATGTAATATTAATAACTTTATAGGTTTACACTTAAAATTGCAAGTTCTAAGTATAAGCGTTTGTGTGTTTGATATTATAAACCTTTAAAATGTAAGCTGAGATGATACAGATTTCATTTTAACATCTGCTAACAGCTCTACACTTTACTGGTTTCTGGGTGTCGGAGAATGCTCTGCTGACATGATTAATGTATAATGAGTATTATAGTGAAGTTTGCTATAGAATAAATTTTGGTTAAGTGTATTTATATTCTCATTGATTTTCATCATGAAATTTAAGATGGATGTTTTGGGGATATAAAAAAAATCTCTAGAATGAAATACAGTCATAATTTAGAATTCAGAAAAACTCCAGCTTTACACATACATAATTTTGCTGTACTATTTGCCACAATGTTAGGAACAACCTTTAAAATATTAAGTGTACTATTTTGTATATATAATAAGTTATGGGCTTTAAAAAGAAGTCTTTATGTGCTTACCCTGTGTGGTGTCTCTTTTGTAAAGAAAAATAACACAGAGGCTTGTGAATTTTGACAACTTAGAAAAAAGCAATTAATAGACTATAACCATGATATTGGTACCTACGGGCATTAACAGTCGTTTTACTTTAAAAGACAATCCAAGAGGATTGTTTTACTATAAGTACTATTTTAGACATGGAGTAATCCCTTTGAAATAAACATTTCTCTGTAAAATCATCTCAAATTTGTAATGCCGTATTATAACTATTAGTAAGTACATGCAATGTGTTGGTGTTTGAATCCCATGGTGCTGAAGTAACAGAAAGGACAGCAGGTGGGGTGCTGCTCCTGCGGATAGCACGTGACACTGCAACAGAGCAACATTTCACTGGCCCCTCCCGTTCCTTTGGGGCCCTTTTTGCTTAGGTAATGGACCTGAGAGGGTAGCCCATGACCAAGGAAACTTTAGAGCAAGAGAAGGTTAAAATACACATATTCCTATAGTACCTGTCTTGGTATATTATTTTGCTGAGAAAATATTTGCTGCCTAACAGGGGCTTAAGCCAAAAAGGGAAAAGTTCATTCTAAAGTTTGGATCTTGTCACTATGATAAGGGGATAAGAGGGTCATTGGTTCAGAGGTGAGGGGGGGGAGGACAGGGAAGGAAGGAGGGGAGACGTTCTTTCATTGTCACTTAAGTCATACCGTTCAGTGGCCTGTCTCTTGCAAATATACGCTCTTGAGAGCCTGTCCTCCTCACCAAAAACAATCTTTAAGAGGAGCTACTACAGAACCCGGGTAAATGAAGGAGGTTTGAGACCCATTGATCCTCTGTGACTAATGGTTATTATTCTTGAGAGTTAATTTGCCAATGATTTATGAATTGTAAAATATTGACATTATATAGAGGGTATCTGTTTAAAATGAAGTACTCTTTTAAAACATTCTGCACAAATATCAATTGACATACATATACGTACATACATTCACATACACACACACACACACACACAAAGAAGCCTCTCGACAGCTATTTGTATGGAGTTTGATTCTAAATACAACATCTGGTTGCTGATTACAGCAATAAGGTAGTTTCCCAGCATTGAAATCCTTCAAGTTGTGTCTTTTGTTTCTATGTATATACTTCTGTTTCTATGTATATACTTCTGTTGCCTTTTTATGCCTATTTTAAGTAAATGGAAAGCACCCCCCCATTCCCTCTAAGAACATCCATATAAAAACTCAATCTGGATTTTGCCTACGGACTGAAAATAACAGGTACCACTAATTCTTGTGCACATGAACTGATGTTCACACAGTGTTCCTTATGCTCGATCTATTTCCAAGCCGTCGAGAACTGCAATTACCACGTTCTAGCAGAGCCAGACTGAATGCATCAAGAACATGCTTTCTGACCTGTGTGATTGCTATTTGTTATGCAGGATTATCAGGAGGAAATTGCTATTGCCCAAGAGAACAAAATACAGCTCCAGCAAATGGGAGAACGCCTCGCAAGGGCCAGCCACGAAAGCAAAGCGTCCGAGATTGAGTACAAGCTCGGAAAGATCAACGACCGGTGGCAGCATCTCCTGGACCTCATGGCGGCCAGGTAGGAAGGGCCCCGGTCGCAGGGCACGTGCAGACTCTCAAAGCATTCAGTCCGTCTTCCATTTCAGCTGAAGTTAATCCAGTAAATCTCTATGTCCTTTATCCCCTCATTTTCGTTTAAGCTTTTTTGCATAGGTGTCATTTTCATTAACTTTAAAGTTCTCCTTATTTCATAAATTTCATGATGTTTGCATTTAGCCAAAAGAGAGAAAGTCACGTCCAAACAAAAACCATTCCGAAGAGAAAATTCTTTATTTCGGGGCTTCATCGTATTTAACTATGGAGGGAGAAAATAAAGCTGCTGACCAGTGTCTGTGGAGGGTGTTTGTGTCTGAAGTGGCAAAAAAAAGTGTGTGTGTATATATATAAAAAATATATATGGCAAATATATGGCAAAAATGAGGTATATTATAATATATACCATATTATATAATTATATATCACCATATTATACATAATATATACATTATATATTATTATAAATATTTTAAATTATATAAATTACAAATTTGATACATAAATATACTATATAAATACATAAATTATTACAAATTATATATATAATCACATTCCTACTCTTTCTGATTAGTAAGATGCGAGAATAAAGCTAATTATTGTCACTGCTTAGTTGCAACAATACTCTGCTGCATTATGGCAGTTTTGTGTTTAGCTTCAGTGATGACTGTAGGCGTCTGCCCTGTATCTGGGAGGAATATCACATTCAGTTCTGTTGCGGAAGGGCAGGGTGAGCAAAAGGGAACAGTCAAAAAGAAAAAATGTGTAAAGGTCTTCACTGGCAATGTAAGTCTGATACGACTGAATGAGGCACTATGTTATTTGATATAAAAAGGGAGTGACTAAGTAGATGCTTTATTTGAAGTGAACTCTGCTTCCTGTGGAAATGTAGCCCCCACGAGGGCAGGCGTCCTTGTCCGATCTGTTCACTGTACATCACAAGCACCAAGAACAGTTCCTGGATGCAACTTGGGCTCAGTAAATATTTGAATGAATGTGTGGATATTTGAATAGTTGAATGGATGTTCTTCTTTATGGCAGTTAGGAAAGTTGGAATGTTACAAATGCTTCTGGTTCACAGCCACTTTGGAGCTTTCCCAAAGTATGCTTTTTAAAAAATCTTGGTTCTTTTCCTTAGCCATACTGCATGAAGGTGGACATGATACGGTGCCTTCTGAGTACCGTGTGCCCACGAACCCTGCATGTGGGCACGGCAAGTCCTTATGTTGATTTTGAAAACGTTTAGTGTATTTTTTTCTATAAGGGAGCTATCAAAGTGGGTCTAATTGAGGAAGAGGTTATAATTTATTTTAGTAATAATGAAACAAAAGTGGCATAAATGTTTACCAATTTTTAAAGTGTTTAACAACAGTGGGACTGTAATAGCAAACATTTACTAAACCCTTAACTTGTGCCAACAACCATGCTATAGGCTTCATGTGCATCTTTTCACGTGCTATTCACAACAGCCTTTGAGGTGGGTATTATTATTATTATTATACCCATTTTCCAGACATGTAAATCTGGGGCTCAGTCTTGCTCCTGGTCATGCGCATGCTGAGTGGCATAGTCTGCATTCTCCAACTTCACAGCCCACGTCCTAGAGTCCTGGACACTCCTGTCTTTATTCTAGAGAATGTAGTTAAAGGAAATTAGGTTCTGTTATTTATGTTTACATTCTAATTTCCCAGTCCTTTGTTTTTAAAGTACTGATGGCGACTATGGGAGATGTGGGGTTGCAAAGACAGAGGCCCCTTTCTTCAAGGAGTTCATGGTGGGAATGGAGACATGCAGAGGAATTAAGTGAAATGACAAGCTGAAAGCTGTGGTAAAAGTATTGTAAAAAGACAGAAATGTATGGTTTAGCTTAAACTACCCTAAGTATTTGGGCATATGTTGGTTTTAGAATCCTGATGCTATGTTTAGCCTCAGCTCTCAGTCGCTGATAACCAAATCTTATTTCAGAGGCAGGAATTGAAGCCCTTTGTGCTATAAATACCCTTCTTAGGGAAGCAGCCCACTTGGTAAACATCCGTGGATTTTTTTCAGTCTGATTATGACTCATGGATTGGCTTGCCTTGCTTTGTAATCCAATTAAACTAGTTAATATTCTTTTCTAATTTTTAGTACTTCAGCGGTGTGGAATAGAGGGGTGCACTACATCACATTATTTTAAATTTAACTTAATGTAATTTAGTCGTAAGCAGCTAGCTCAGCGTCTACCCAGCTATTAGCCAACATTACATCAAATGAGCTAGGTGTTTCCTCCTCAGTCATGTTTATCTGTAATTTTCTGTCTGGTTTTTCAGTCGAGAATTTTCTAGATGTTGTTTAGTTTATTTTTCTAAAGACGTGTTAGTAAATTTGACTCAATTAAACTTAGGGGGCATGAGCTTGCACTTGTGTCACTAAAATGCTCATGTGTTCCTACTTTTGCAGCCTCATCATACACAGATGTAATATATATATATTGTCCATTTCTAATGACCTCCTCAAATGTAGACCAGATGACGTGTTGACCATTAATGTGTGCTGGGGTTTAATGCCACGCTGGATTCATAGTTGCTTGAAGCCTCTCCTAAATGATACTCAGCCATCACATTTGCTTTCCATTTTTTGGTTTATTGGCACCTTGCTAGTGCACAGGCTAGAGGACCATCTCCCACACCCATCTTCAACTATGACTTGCCAGCTGAAATATTAAGTTTCTATGATTCATTCTCATTCACTACTCTTCCCTCTGCCAACTTTTTTTTTTAACAGTGATTCATTAACGCAGAACATAACTTATGCTTTTGGATATTTCTATGTTGTTTTGGTGTTCTTGCGGGAATGGAGAGGTTATTTTTGAAGATGATCATATTTTTAGGTGAACAGAATCCCAGCTAACAGAAAGGTGGGGAAAGAAAAGAAAGAAAAAAGATTCACTGATAATAACCTACTAATACAAATAGAATGCGTAACTTTGAGTCAGTGTTCTGTTACTAGTGGATTAGTTTAGGTCTCTAAGTACTAAGTAGATTGTGTTTTGCTTTGAATTTTTAAACTCTCACCAAGCACTGTGAGCTTTTTAGAGTGAAACATGTGCCCAGTTATTTTTAGGGCTCAATGGATAATGTTTTAGTAGACTTTCTAGACCTGCTCAGTCCAACATAGCAGTCACTAGCAACATGTGGCTATTTAAATTCATCAAAACAGAATACAATTAAATTAGAGTTTAATTTTAATTATAGTCACTCAGGCTAGGCGTATTTGCAGTGCTCAATAACCACATGAGGGTAGTGGCTGCCTTATTGGATCCTGCAGAGACAGAACATTTCCATCATCCCAGGAAGTTCTTTCCATCAGTGCTGGCCTAGGCAATTAAAAGCATTTCTGACCCTTTGGCTTTCATTAAGAATCAGCATAAGAGGGGGAAGGATGTAGCTCAAGTGGTAGAGTACACGCTTAGCATGCACAAAGTCCCAGGTTCAATCCCCAGTGCCTCCTCTAAAAATAAATCAATAACCTAATTAACCCCCTCAAAAAAACAAAGGGTCAATATAAGAAACATTGGTGTAACTATAATTCCTGTAAAATTGTTTTCAAGGATTCTGGCTCTCATTTTATCAGTGAATCCTATGCAAAAACCCATAAAGCAATTTTTCCAGAGCCTAGGACTAACAGAAAATGTCTTTCAGCATCAGTCGTTCAGGGCTTCCAATAGTGGAGAATGCATTGTTGGACATTTCCCATCTTGGTATCTGGGAAGGTCAGACTCAAGTTGTTTGCTTTGTTGTAATGACTTTTTTTTCTAACAATTAACTGGACTCTCTAATATAAGGATTTCGCTCTACCAAACCTAAATACCCATCACCAAAAACAAAGCACGCATTAGTTACTTGGTCCTTTTTTTTTTAATAACAGCTTTACTGAGATACAATTCACACACCATACAACTCATCCACCAAAAGTTTGCAATTCAGTGATTTTTTTTTAGTGAATTTACAGTTATGCATCCATCACCAAAATCAATTTAAAAATTTTCATTACCCTCAAATAAAAATTTTAGTCACTTTTTTTCTCCTCCACCCTCTCTCCCTCCCCCAGGTCCAGGCAACTACTAATCCACTTCCTGCCTGTTAGATTTACCTGTTCTGGAGAATTTATGTACATGGGCTCATACAACGTGTGGTCCTTTGTGACTGGTTGTTTTTAATCTGTGTTTTTATTATTATTACCTTAAACATTATATAGAAGTAAAAACAAATGTGTGTGTGTGTGTATATATACATATATATACACTATATATATACTATATATATATATATATATTTAAATCTATTGAAAGCCTCCTGAGTATGAAGTCCTTACTCTGCATATTGCTACAGGACAGAAGTTGGCAAACTTTCTGCATGGGGTCCTGTAGTTAAATTTCTAAGCTTTGCAGGCTGAAGGGTCCCTGACCAGGCCCTCTGCCCTTGTATTACAAAAGCAGCCTTAGACAAGCATGATGGGTTCCAATGACATTTTATTACCAAAGCAGGTGGGCAGTCATAGTTTGCAGACAGCCCTCCAGGGATGTCAAGATGAAAAAGAAGATCGTTCCGAACTGAAGAAGGGTGGTTAAGTAAGGATACAAGTGGTCCTCATCTCAGGGCCTTCCTCTTTCTGTTACATCTTCCTGCTCTCTCTCCGTCTGGCCTAGCAGGCCAGCCCCTAATTCTTCTCTGTGCTCTTGCTTTCCTCCAGATTAGATCAGATTCTTCTTACCTGCTCAGTAGGCTTTGTATACAGAAGTCACAGCATTTCCCTTGACCATAATCAATATCTTGTGTGATAGATTGTTCGAAGTTTCTTTTCTCTACTGAAATCTAACTTGTGTATCTAACTCAATATCCACAATAATCACAGAACCTAACAAAGTTCTTTGTACATAATAGTCACTCCAGTATTTACGGAGTTTCTCAGTCTGAGACGGGTGAAAAAGTGCCCTACATACAGATGAGAATATAGCAGAGCTGGATTTAGGGCTGCAGTTGCCTGAATTGTAAGGTGTTTCTGCTTCGCCTACATTGTGATGTTAGGCAAATTATTTATCTTCTCAGTACTTTAATCACACATTGTGTAAAAGGTTATCTGGAGTATTAAATGAGATGGTACCTGTAACCCACTTAGCACAGTGAAGTGCTCAGTAAATGTCAGCTTTCATCCAAGAGCGAGTTTAGAGGCTTGTGCAGTGCATGGAAGGCTTTCTAAAGTTGCAGCAGCTGCCCTCAGAAAGGGTTTCAGTCTAATGGCGGTTCTGCCCAAACCAGAGGAAAAAGAAAACTTAATTCTTGGAGTTGGTGGCTGGTATTACCTCACGTTAATCAATACAGAAAAGTCAAGCCAGGATCAGAAACACTTTGATGCAGCAAGCACAGAAATGACAGAGAACTAATCAAAAGTCCTCAGTTTAGTTCCTCTAGTTCTGGCTGTGTGAACTAGGAATTACTGTATAACCTCTCTGAGCCCCAGATTCCTCGTTTTCAAAATGTTCATTAAAATAACTGCCACAAGTCCAATGAGACAATGCAGAAGAAGGACCAGGTATGCTATAAAATGCTATATATGCCAATTGTATGCTTTTGATGGCTACAGAGTATTCCCTAGATTTCATATATCATGATTTATCTGGTATTTTCCCTATTGATAGAATTGATATTGTTGCCATTTTCTGGCTATTATAATAACTGTGTCTCTAAAACCTTGCCTTGCTTTATATTTAGCTCATTAGAATAAATATATTGTGCTAAGGATAATGAGCATAGGAAAAAAATTGACTCATGAGCAAAACTAAAAGTCAAAGGCAATTAAACTAAGGAAATAGTGGCAATAAAAATTTCTAAAGATCTCAAGTTTTTCAAAATGTTAGTCATAATCAAGAAAAAACAAATTTACATACTGTTATGGAATCGTGACCAATATGTTCCTTTAACCAAACTTACATGTTTATATTCCTACTCAGTGGAGTAATTGTTTTTATAAAGAATTCTCAATAGTATATCTTTAAGTAGCAGGATTTGGAAAATAATTTTATTTGTAACGAAGTTTTCTGGAATACAATTTTTTATAAAATACTGGTTTGTTTCTTTTACAAAGAAAATGTATTACTATTTTAAAAGCAATCAGCTCACACAACCAGAACCAAATGCTTTGCTTTATTTCAGGTGCAATTCATCATATTGGCTTTAAAAAAAAACTTAGCAAATGTTCATTAGCTATTTATTTGAATTTACTTGGATATATGTATTTTTAAATCCAGAAAGGATTTAAAACTTCCAGCATTAGTCATATTTTATTAAATTACCAGTAATCATTTGGGACCTTACTTTCTTTAAAAGCTTAAATTATGAAATTAATAGAGAGTCAGCACAGAAAATTTAAAAACTTCTGATATGCACAAAAGAAGACAAGTTGTCTGAAATTCCACCAAACCAGTGAACTTTTTAAAATTACCTTAAAGTGAACAGATAATTTTTGTCACTTTATATCATTATTTTTAAAAGGACAAAGGTTTTGAATATGTAAGGGGAGAACAGTATTTCTTCATGAGTTCTCATGCTCAAATAGTCTATTCAAAGGTGAAGACAAGGCACTTTCCCACGGAATATCTTTTCCATCCTGTCTTCCCAAACGAGCCCTAAAAGTCCTACTTAACACCACTTGGCTGGCAAATCAAACTGAAAAATTAAAGAAAAAAACTGCTTCTTTTTACTACTACAGTTTGCTATACTTGTGGAGGTTCTGCTTGTTTGCATTTGGGTCATTTACCTTTTCAAATATCCTTTCCAGTGTAACAAGCAGCCCGCAAGAAAAGTTAGAGTTCCTTCCAGAACGACCGAGTGCCGGTAGCCAGCCTTGTTTCTGATGCCCGTTTTTCTTTAGACCTGGGTCCTCCCCCTCCTTGCAGATTAGACAGAGCCTTTTCCCTTCTTACACTCGTGGCCTACATTCCAGGAGATCAAGCCTGGCACATGTTAATGAATGTAGGTTTTATTTAGAAACATGACCACTTGTCACTCACTGCTCAGTGTCATATTATCAGGCAGAGACTTACCAACATTTGTCTGGAGTGAGCATTTTCATAGTTCCATACACGGACCAGGGAAACTTTCATCCTCACGCAGGATTTAGCCTTTTGCTCTGCAAACCTAACTTTTGCAAGTGGGAACTTCATGGTGGTGGCAGAAGATCCGTGTGCCCCGAGGATGGCAGAGGACGGCGGTGCGGACGCAGATCTTCCAGACTGTAACTGCGATGTCACAAGGCAGGCATCTCCTTGAGTTTCTTACATTGCGCATAGCTTTCATGTTCCGTGGGGGTTACAGGACGGATGCTGGGGCTCTAATCCAAAGTCGTTTTCTCCAGCCTTAAGTGGAAATGATGATTGGTGTTAGGAGATCGCTGGCCATGGATTCCTAAGGGTTATGTGTTGGTTTGTTTTCTTGTCCCCCTCCTGGGCATGCAGAGCTGGATGAAAAGGTTAATGGACTTTGTTATGGCTCCATAGTCCGGTTGTCTCTGGACTGGATGCGTCACACAAGGGTACGGTTACAGGAGAGAGCCTGAGACACAGGAAGGAGATTCAGAGAAAGATCCAGTCAAAGGATCCTGCTAGTCCATCATCTGCTATTTAAAGGGTGGGCTCCTGATGAAACTGAAATTCAGTCTTAGCCAGCTCACAGCTCTGTAGCTGAAAGCTTTCCCTTTATTGACTAAAAATCTCATATTTCCAGGGCCTGGTGGGTTTTGTGTTTGTTGACTAAAAATCTACTCATATTTCAGAGGCCTGGAGGGTTTTGTGTATGAGAAAAAATTGTTTCTATTTAGGTGTGTCACTAGGTTTTGGTTGCTGGCTAGTATAAAGGTTTTAAAGGTTTTAAAACATGTTCAAAATGTAGAGATTTATATCTAAAATAGTAATTTAGCACATATGCAAATATTTATGTCATGATTTTTCATTCAGTTGGAATTTCTCACTTGATTTTTTAAAAATATTTTTCTGGTACCATAGCATCCTCCAACTAAATCCCTACTGGCGAATAGAATTTATTGATGATCCTTTTTGGTTCTATTATTTATTTTGGGAGGAGGGGGAATTAGGTTTGTTTATTTATTTATTTATTTATTTGATGGAAATACTGGGGATTGAACCCAGGACCTTGTACTACTGAGCTATATGCAGCACCCCCCAACTTCCTTTACTGTTTGTTTTAAATTGAAGGTTATTCAGTTATAATGTGTCAATTTCTGGTGTACAGCATAATGTTTCAGTCATACATATACATACGTATATTTGTTTTCATATTCTTTTTCATTATAGGCTATTCCAGGATATTGAATATAGTTCCCTGTGCTATACAGAAGAAATTTGAGAATTTGAGATGTGCAGATACTAACTACTGTATATAAAATAGATTTTAAAAAAACAAATTTCTTCTGTATCCCACAGGGAACTATATTCAACATTTGATTCTATTATATTTAGAACATGAAATTATTTTGTTTTGGTTTATGGAGCTACTAAATTTGTTTGAAGGAAAATAGTGAGGTGTATGTGTATATATATATAAAATATATAGATATATATGTGTACATGTATGTATTCATGTGACAATATTAAGAAACTGGACAACTGGATTTAGTTCCTCCTCAAGAAAGGTCAGGTGCCCAGGATGCACACTGGACTATGAAAGGAGAACCAGAAAGTGCAGGGACTTAAAGACTCACCAAGTTGACACAGACTTGTGATGTCTGCAGACAGCTATTTTGAACTATAATCCTGGAGGCCCCCAAGGGGAATTTCCTCAAACTCCTTACAATGATAGATAAATAAAAATATTGTGACCCTTTGCCCAAGGATTCCCTTTAAGGAGGTGATAAAAAAAATGTGGGACATTTCCTTTAAAAAACAATGATCCTTGTCCTGCAAATACCAAGTTTAATAAGCACAAGGAAGGTGTATGGGGGCTTTGTTCCTCGCTTCCTCTCAGCTCACATCTACTCCCCGCCAAGACACACACAATATATTTTGCTATATTAGTTAAATACATTTTTTAAAAAATGAGAAAGGAGAACCACTTAAATGTTCACCCTCACTGACTTCGCTAAGATTTACACACATTTGAAAGAGGAACTTGTCCCTAGACCGTATGAACAACTGTTTCCATGTCACAATGGCCTTGACATAGTTCACTATCTGCTCTGACCATTGGAACTTGTTCAGTGTTATACAGGATTACCAGTTCTGCAGACAGTATCCAATAGTACAGTGTTTACTCATATCCCTTTGTGCCTTGGATCTTTTGATCATTTATGTAAATGAATTTTGAACCAAGAAAATGAACAAAGTTTAGTCCTTAACAAATAGACCATTTGCAAATGTTGGACCTAGGGGAAAATTTAAGTGTACATTTAATATCACATAAATTAAAAATAAATGAAAATATGTTAACTAAATTAAAATATTTTAGTAAAAGCACTGATTATTCATGTTTAGCAGGCATTTAAATAGTACCCAACTTTGTGCAAAGCACTGAGCTTAGGATGGCAGCCAAAAGTGGAAAGGGAAAACCCAAAATAGAAATTCACAGTTCTGGTTTTCCAAGGAACTTCCCTGGGGAAGAGGAACATGTGCGTAAATAATACCAGGGAGTTCAGAGAAGGATAAGAAGGAAGCGGGCACTGAGGGAGGTGCTCTTCCAGCCTCTGGCTGCACACAAAACCCTGATAATGTTAGGAGTTCACTGTAAAAGCTGTAAAGCCCCATCCCAAAGTATAGTCAGCATTCAGATCCTACCAGATCTGAAGACAGGAAGCTGGTCAAGTGGGAGAGGTTCCCGAGAGAACATTCTTACTGGAGTAAAAGCAGGACAGATGTCTCGGTGCAGTGAGCCATTCTTCAGTCCTCTTCCAGTGGGTTTAGTGATTGTAGATTACCTTTTCCATCCGGGACCCTAAAGCAGGACGGCCAAGGTCATGTTTTAAATCGCAAGCCCATGTCATGGTCTTTGGTAGAACATACACCCCAAACTTTACACCCAGTAGCTGTTCTGAAACTGTCAGTCACTGACTGACACTCAAGTGAATTTTGTCTGATATAGGAGAGAAGTGTGACTGGGTTGTATGTAAAAGTTCTTGTTCAAAGCTAATGCCTTAAAATGCCCTGGGGACAGGATACAACTCATACTTATAAAGCTATAGAGAAGTCTTATCTTGAATGGAATTATGAGTCACAATAAACATACTGCAACACATGTTTTCTGTTCCCTAGCCATAGATTATATTGTGGAACATGAACATAATTTTTTAAATATACATGTTTTTTCCAAACAGTATAAGGTAATGCACCTAAGAGTGCCTTTACAAACTGAAAATGTCATTCAAATATAGGTATTATTATTATAATTAGTGAAATGCAGATATTATTATAAAGCACCGACCACAGTAAAAATCCTTTTAAGCATTTGTATGACAGAGAGAAAAAGTGGTTAAAAATCCTTTTAAGCATTTGTATGACAGAGAGAAAAAGGTTAAAAATCCTTTTAAGCATTTGTATGACAGAGAGAAAAAGTGGATTTTCATTTGAGAAAGAAACATTGATTTACAGAAACTGTAATAGAAGGGGCGCTATGAGTTTTAAGCAATTAAAAATGAGTAAAAATGCTCAAAATACTTTGGTCATGAGACGTTTTCTTCAGAGAGGTGGCTCTTGACCAAAGAAGCTTATCAGAGTCACCTGGAGAGGACTGTGGGAGGAGGTCGGGAGAGAGTTGACAGTTGGCAGGTGTGGTCAGAAAGCAGCCCATGTGACCCTGTTCCAGTCCCAGCCTGAGAATCACTTCTTTGCTACCTGAATGTACCACCGTCGAGAAATACTAGATGATTCGAGTGCAAGTGGTCCGTCTTGGGGAACATTCTGTTGCAGGTCCCTGCCTTGAAACAGATCACATCCTTAGAGTTTTACAAGTCATTACTACTCTTGACAACTTTTTTCTAGCAGATACCTCTTTAGTTGCTTCAAGTTGACACCTCAGAGATGAAAGTATTTGGCTTATCTGCCTCTCATTTCTGTTATGAGCAGTGTCAGTAAGGTGACCACATTTCCTGAACCAAAAGGCAGGACCCACCGTCTAAAAGCAGAACTGAATTTTAAGTAAAGGCTGTACCAGAAATCACGGATCACATGCTCCTCCTCCCTGTCACCTATCTTTACAGCAATCCACGTCCACCCAGCCATGTCAGACCCTCAATAGGGACTTAATAGTCGACTTTTGCTACTGTTATTTGATCAGAGAAGAGTTGAGAAATACTATCTGTGTCCCTCCCAGACTCCTGCCCACACCCTGCCTCACTGGGAAATACCTTTTAGAACTAATTTGCCTGTCCTTGCTCTGTGTGCCCTTGACCCTGCCTCCTCGACGTCCTTGCTCCGCTGTCTATATTCATCTGTAATTTCTCCCCTCTTTCTTCTGCTTTTGGCCTATTTCTCATGAGTTCCTCATTCTCTGCCTAAAAGCACTCGAAAGGTCTTCCAAATATTAAACTGCATTAAACAAAACAGACAAAAAATTTTCCCTTGGAGCCAGATCATTCTACAGATTTTATATCATATTTACTCACCCTCACTGCCCACCTTCTCAAAATCATTAACAATACTCTTATCAGAAGTGTGTTTCTTAGCTCAGGTGCTTTCTGTCTTCTGTTTCCACTGCCCTTGATGAACTACTCAGGGTCAGCAGAGCTCTGCTAATTGCTCTTTTCAGGACTCATTGTACTATACTGCTGTGCCTTTGACAAAGCAGACCAGTGGTTCCACACTTCGGTCATACCTCAGGCTCACCTGGAGGGCTTGCTAAAACCGTGAATTCCCGAGCCACACCCTCAGAGGTTCTGACCTCAGTAGGACCGGGCTGGAGTCTGGGAATCTGTGTTTATTTGTATATTTTTTTTATTGAAATGTAGTAGTCTTACAATGTTGTGTTAATTTCTGGTGTACAGCATAGTGATTCAGCTATATGTATGTATGTATGTATGTATGTATGTATGTATATAGGCTATTATAAGATACTGGATATAGTTCCCTGTGCTATACAGTAGGTCCTTGCTGTTTATCTGTTTTATGTACAGTAGTTAGTATCTACAAGACCCAAGCTCCCAATTCACCCTTCCACCACACTCCCCCTTTCCACCCTGGTGACCACAAGTTTTGTTTTCTATGTCTGTGGGTCTGTTTCTGTTTTGTAAATATTTGTGTAAATGACATTTGTGTCATTTTTTTAGATTCCACATATAAGTTGTATCATATAGTATTTGTCTTTCTCTTTCTGATTTGCTTCACTTAGTGGAATAATCTCTAGGTGCATCCATGTTCCTGCAAATGGATATTTTTGATGAGAAAGTTCTCTCAAAGAAGTTACATGAGGTTATATGAGGCAGACCATGTGAATCTTCGGAAGGGAACATTCAGATCACACTTTGACCAACACTTCCTTTTTTTTTTTTTAAATTATTTTCTAATTGAATATATTTGACACAGTATGTAAATTTAGGGAATACACTTTATTAAACTTATTTGTTGTAATATGATTGCCATTGGAGTGAGATTTATCACATTCATAACTCTAATACGGTATTGCTGTCTGTATTCATTATACTGCACATTAAATTTCTTCGGCTTATTTACTGCTCATTGCAAGTTTGTAGGTTAAATACCGTCAGTCTTTTCCCCCCATCAACAATTCCTTGTAACTTTTCTTACCTTCAGTTCTATGCTGTACTTTCCTCCTTCCTTTTTGATTATTTTTTTCTTCGTCTGTGATTCCTCCTTCTTTAACCAGCCTTTTGAAACTCATTCTTCTTAGTCCACCCCCTTTCAGATTGAAATATATCCTTTCACAGGGCTTCAACTCTGTTGGCCAATGCAGTTGGCCAGTAACTTAATCAATGCAATAAATTCTGTCCTCTCTTCTGGACCTAAGAACTGCTTTTTCCATTCATGTCTAGCCAATCCCTCAGACTCATTGTATCCCAAACTTAGTGCAACACTGATCCCAAGAACTTGCCCCTCGCCCTGTATACTCAGAGACAGCAGCATCTACCTAGTCACCCAGCTGGGAAACACATCATTTTTAGCTCCTCCTGCCTCACATCATACCAACTTAAGAAGTTAGCTGTTCAACCCTCACCTCTATTCCTACTGTTTCCCAGTGTAGGCTTTTGATGCCAACAGCTTGGACTGTGTTTACTTCCTGAATAGGCTCTCACAACAGCCTCACCTCAAACTTGCATCCTCAAAATCAGAACTGATCTTAACAATCCTCTGCTAATAAATCTTGACTAAGGTCCTGTTTCTCTTTAAAACTGCATGCAAACCCATTATCATGTCACTATGGGATCTTTATAATCTTACTCAGATCTCCCCATTGGTTTTATCTCCAACCACTTCTCATCTTTTTTCTGCTCCTCCTCCCCTTCCTCTCCACCCCTAGTTTCCTTGGCATCACGACACTATTTGCCTTCAAAAATCTCTGCTCTTCTTCTTCGTGTTTCCTGGATCTGAAATGTCCTCCTTGGCTTGTACCCACCTCTCAAGATGCAGCTCAAATGTTATTTCTTCATTTCCCCCCTTTCATCGAAGTCTAAGCTCCTCAAAGGCAAGGGTGAAACTTCAGTCATCACTGTTTATCACCTGGCACCATACATGTTTGTAGGAGGAACAAAGAAATGAACAAATGGTAAATGAATGGATGACTACTAGAACATGGACAGAATTACTCCTTTCTCCTTACTCCTTAGCCAGACGTTTGGTTCATTTCTTTAGTTCTCACCATACTTTGCTATATTTCATTATTTCTGTGTTCAGGTTTCTGGTCCTGTTGTGCATTTCATTAAGAAAATAATCAAGTCTAATTTATTTTGTCTTTCTGGCATCTTACACATAAGACATTCACACATCATTGTTAGATAAATGACAATTTTAAAGAAATGGAGTTTTACTCCTCCCTGGAGAGAATGGGGATGTTTGTTTTTAAGCGTGCTATGTAGCAAATACTCTACGATTTAGCTCTGCAGGTGAAGACTGGGTATCAGTAGATCTAGTACCTGCCCGCTGCTACTTAGAATCCAGCAGGTCCTTAGTTACCTTGAACGTGATCTGGCATCACTAACACTTGAATTTCTTAAGTGCATGTGTTAACTCACTGATAGTTTATCTGTACATATGCTTTCTCGCTATAACTGAGTTTCTGCCACAAGGTTGCTGGAATACATCCCACTGGGCTGAAATGATCAGAACTGTGGATATGTAATCTGTTTGGTGACAACTCTTTGGAAATGTTAATTTTTTCTCCCAAGTGTTCTTCCTAGGAGTCTAGATTATATTATTTGTTAAAGTAATCATTTCTGTGACAACCATGAAGTTTCTATCACTATTATATTATCAAAGTTGTTGCTGAGTATAACCATGGTTAATATTTTTTAATGTTTCCTGTGTACTGGCACCCTCCATTTTTCACCTCATTTAAATCTCACAAATACTCTTACTTCCGTTCCATTTTATAGGTGAGGAAACAGACACAGGAAGGGTGTACAGCTGCCCTCAGTCACAGCCAGAACATGGCTGAGCCGGACTCTGGCTTTAGATCCAGCACTGGCTTCTGTTCGCGAGGGGAAACATGAGCGGGGCCTCTCTCTGAAGGTGACGTCTCTCCTTCTCTGCCCCCCAGGGTGAAGAAGCTGAAGGAGACTCTGGTGGCCGTACAGCAGCTGGATAAGAACATGAGCAGCCTGAGGACGTGGCTGGCCCACATCGAGTCAGAGCTGGCCAAGCCGATCGTCTACGATTCCTGTGACTCGGAAGAAATACAGAGAAAGCTTAATGAGCAACAGGTAAAACATGAAACAATGGAAGGAAAGTTAATAGGTTCTTAAAAACCCGTCCTCCTGGCCAGAACAGAGAGGTGAGTGTGAGACGGCGAATGGGGATGGAAAATGAGGAGGCAGCTCAGCAGGACTGGTGGGAGAGGGAGGCATTGGCTAGACAGGTGCCTGTGGCCAAAAGGGTCCATGTCACCACCAAGTTGGCTCTTAAGAGGATCTCCCATCATAGAGTTAATAATGCTGGTCTGCCAAAAAGCCATCCTAAGGTGGTAGGTTAGGCTGAGCTGCAATGTACCCAAAACAGTGCTGACTGTCTTGTTTATTTATTTGCGGATCACTAGCTCACAACCGGAAACTTAGAAAGGAACCTTCTTTACTGCATACAGTGTTTGGAGAAAGATTACAGTGTATTTTTAGTGTTTTTAGGGTCTAAAATAATTTTGTTTTGCAATGAGGATGGCATGACCTGCAGACCACACAGTAATTTCACCTTTGTGTGTGTAACAAATATAGCACATCGCACTGGCATCCAATACACAGCCCAACAAAGCAAAAGGGAGCCTGAGAAAGACATACAGAAGGGATTTTCACTTCCCACTCCCCTTGCTTATTCCTTCTCAGCATGGCTGCCTCCAGCTGTCCATAATGAGCACCATGAATCCCCCATAAGAAGTATTGCTACTCCATGCTTCTAGATGGTCCTTGAAAATTCTACCCTAAGGAACTCTGGCTACTTCCATCACATTAGACCATTAATAGTCAAGTTGCTAAACTAAAAACAATGTACTTCTGCAATCCTATAAAATGGCTTATGTACTTTATTTTGCCAACCATTTAAGCCAAAGGGAACAGATATTAAAGAGATACAGTTTTTAGGTATTGGGGTTACTTTGGTATTTAAATTAGTATTTATTTTTTAAGAAATTGGTAGCGGGACATTTTTCTATTTTTTGTAAGATTAAAACCCTTTGATGGACTCTGATGTTTGAAATTCTGATAATTAATTCTGAGGGTCATGATTGGCCTTCAGCTCCCCAGGAGACTGGAGAACATGGCAATGATATCTACAGATGATGGGTTAAAATGCTAATGACCAGCATTGTAATTTGGCGGATGTAAGAAAATCAAAATCGTATCTAATTAAATATGGGAAATTGATGATATGCATTTATGGTTCCAACCACTACTAAAACCTCAATAAAATGATAGTAAACGGTATAAAAGGTCAAAGCCCACAGTGGCAGAGAACAGGAGGGAAGACGATAGAGCTGACAGACATCCAACAGCATTTTGGAAGATGGAAAGTAATTAGATCAGTGGTGATGTTGTTAGCAGACTGGGGATGAGGAAAAGCTGATTCGTGACACAGAGTTCCAGGAAGGCTCAGGAAGTGGAGATGTCAAGTCTGTGGGGCTTTAAATGGAAGATTGCTTGAAAGTCTCAGCAAGGAGTCGTTAGACAGGCGGATCTCCCCTAAGCCCAAGTAGTCGGACAACTCTGCTTCATTTACTCCCTGGAAAAGGCAAGCCAGAGGGACTTTGGATTTGAAGATACAGGACACCATTGATGCTGGAGCCACTATACTTAAAACAGAGAGTTTAAATGAAAGGCTCTGTACCCAATGGTATGACTCCCACCCCACGGTACCCCTCCCACAATGTCTCTGGCCAGGTTTATACTGCAGCCAGGATTTATGCAAGAGTTTCAAAATCCGATTCAGTTATTCCATAAAAGTACCCTCCTCCAAAAAAAGAAAATGGAATGGAAGAAATTATCAAAATAGTAATATAGAAAAAAATTCCCAAATTGAAAATTATACATTTCTAGAGCATAAATTCTATACCAGTGCCCAGGAAAATTAAAAACAAAACATAGCTATTATGAAATTTCAGAACATGGTGGATAACGAGAAGATTTTAAGGATTCCAAGGTGAAAAAGTTTGATTTCTCCAAAACAATGCTGGAAGCTAGGAGACAGTGGCACAAGGCCTTCAAAAAGCTGAGAATTTTTTTATAATTTAGAATATTATATCTGCCATTTTATAGATAAAATATTTACCTTCCGTGCACACATTCACAAGAAGCCAGTGAAAGATATGCTACATATACTGAAATGAGAGGAAAATAATGTTCAACCCAGGAGAGAGAGAAGGAAGTCCCCAGAACGATGATAAAGGGAATCCCAGACAGTGGTGCCACAGCCTAGAGGGAGCCTGACCGGACAGGAGCAGGGAGTCGGGCGCTCTAAGGGGGCGGGGCTCTCCAAGGAGGGAAACGGCGAACCAGATTAGCTGATGGGCGTAACCCAATGGAAGGAGTTTTATGAGCACTGTAAGAGAAAGAGTAGAAGTTAGCAGTTCAGATTTTAAAGAGAAAAAGAGTCAGGGAGAGGAGTGAGATGAAGATCTATTGATTCTAGAGAAACAAAAAGTTATGTAAGAAAAGAAATATAATTGTAGTATATTTTGTTGGTCAAATGTAAGAAATACTTTTTAAAAACCATAATCATGCAAAGAAATGATTATCGCTCTAGCTGTAAGATGTGCTAAAACAGTCATTGGAGCCCTGTAAGTCACAGAGAAGTTTATTCCTTCTCTGCTGTAGAAGCACCAATAATGTCTAATGTTTAAAAAGCAAGAAATAGCAATATAGACGTGTTACTTGGGAAAATAGAAGTAAGCGCTGAAAGACAGAGCTACAAGGATGGAGATGGTTGTTTCTGGAGAAGAATCAAGAGTAGAAAGGGCACTATTTCATTGAAAGCTTTAATAACGATTTTTGACTTTTTAGTACATTAATAAATGTTCATCTTGCCTTTTAATTAAAATTTAAATTGAAGTTTAAAAAACTGTGTACCAGTGGGTAAAAGTAATGACTATCTGGGCTCAAATCCTGGCCTCTCCGCTTTTCTGCATGACCTGGAGCAAAATAATAAACTATTTCAACCCTCAGACTTCTCAGACATAAAATGCTAATAATCAGAGCACCCAGCTTACAGTTTTGTTGTAAAAGTTAACAAGAAAAGCACTTAGTACAATACCCAGCACAGAGTGGGTGCTTAGTAAATTTTATTTTAATACCATTTTTACTACAGTTTCCTTTATGGGAAATGTTTGACCATGAATCTGTAAAAATTGTAGCGTTTGGGATCCATGTTTTAAAAGACAAATAAATAATAATCTATCTCCAAAGGGAAAAATTCTGACAAATATTTAAATAGACAGATTAAATCGACAAGAAAAACATTTTCTTCTGTTTCTCTATGTGGGGTTCCTATGTGTTTCTCTTGCCAGTATACTTGGTTCTTATAGATTTAATTGGGCAGAAGTATATGTAGACTTGAGATGGCTTTAGAGAAGATTTTGTCAAATTTCTCTGTGTTATAAATGAACAAAAATAAATCCCGAGACAACTATGTGACAATTTGAGACCGACCATTACCAATGGAAGTTAAAGTTGAAACTAAAATCTTGATCTGTATTCAGGTAATTACTTATATATAATTATAAAACCCCTCAAGCCCTACTTTATATATTGATTTTAACAAAAACTTTTGAGCAGAAACACAAGGGGAATTTTCTCCAGTATTTACTATGGGAATCTGGTGAAGCTCCTGGAGGTAAATCTCTCCAAATTGTGGGGGGCCCCCAGTGACTGGGTCCTCCTAGAATTTTTAACGCTCAGAGTTGTCCACACTGGGGATCAGAGAGAGATGGAGAAGGGGTGTGGGGCTTACAGCAGCCACACTCAGATCTTGATGGACTGCGTTCCTGCTTGCAGCTGCGCCCAGGCAGCTACCCTAGCTAGCATCTCTGCTCATTAGCAGAGCCCAGCCAGTGGCCCTGTCTGGCCTGGAAACTCAGTTGGCAGTTCTGCTTGAATTTGGGTCCCCAGACAACTGGTCATACTGGCCTTGGAGCTCTTTCTACCACTCGGCCTGGGCAGGGAAGCAGATTCCCAGCCCCGCCCAACAGCTGGGCACAGTCCCCATCCCGCCCCACCGAGAAGCCTAGCCAGAGAACCCAGGCAGCCCTGGAGTCCGTCCAGCAGCCCCACTTGGGCAGGGAGCCAAGCCAGCAGCCCTACCAGCTGTTGAACTCAGCCTCTAGCCTTGCATGACCACGGAGCCTGAGCAGTGATCCTGGGCAGCCTCAGAGCGCAGCCTGCAACCCCCTCCAGCCACAGAGCCCAGACTACAGCTCACTCAGCAGTAGGGCTCAATCCAGGGCCTTGTCTGATTGCAAAACACAGCCTGCAGCTTTGCCTGATCAGGAGCCCAGACAGTGACCCCACCCAGTCACCAAGCATGGCACGTTGCCCCACCCAGCAAGAAAACCTAGGCAACTCCTGAGCAAATCCAGCTCAACCACGGAGCACAGTGTCTAGGCTCACTCACTGTGGGATTCAGCGGGAAGGCTCTGCTGACCAGAGAGCCCGGCCAGCCATCTTGCCCGACAGAGGAGCACAGCCAGTGGCCTACTTGATGGCAAAGCCTCGACTGTGGCCCTGCCCAACTCCAGGGCACAGCCTGCAGCCCTGCATGATCACAGAGGCCCCACCTAAACACAGAGTCCAGCCAGCAGCACCATTTGGTCTGGGAGCGCAGTCTGAGACCCCCCAAGAGCAACTGCAGAGACCAGCCTATAGCCCTGCCCCATCACAGGGTCCACCGGGCACTGCCCTGCCAAGGGACACAGCCTATGACCTCACCCAACCAGAGGTGATTGTAGGGCCCAGTTAGCAGCACCCAATGCCCCACCCCAACCTCAGAGCACAGAACATTTTCCAGGATAGATTATATGTCAGACCACAAAAGAAGTCTCAATAAATTTAAGAAAATGGAAGTTATATCAAGTATCTTTTCCGACCACAATGATATGAGACTAGAGATCATAACAGTAAGAAAGCTGGAAAATTGACAAGTACATGGAGATTGAACAATACCTGAAGAACCGAGGGATCAAAGAAGAAATCAAAAGAGAAATAAAAAATACCTGGAGATAAACAAAAAAGGAAACACAACATACCAAAACTTATGGGATGCAGCAAAAGCAGTCTAAGAGAAAAGGTTCATAGGGATAAACACCTACATTAAGAAAAACTAAAGGTCTCAGATAAACGACCTGACTTTATGTCTCAAGGAACGAGGGGAAAAAAAGAACAAACTAAACTCGAAATTGGCAGAAGAAAGGCGATAATAAAGAGTAGAGAAGAAATAAGTGTAACAGAGAATAGGGAAACAGTAGAGAAAATGAACAAAACTGAGCTGGTTCCTGGAAATTATAAACAAAATTGACAAACTTTTAGCTAGAGTAACCAAGAAGAAAAGAGAGAGGACCCAAATAAATAAAAATTAAAATTGAAAAATGGGGGAAAATAACAAGAAATACCAAGGATCGTAAGAGACTACTCTAAGCCAACAAATTGGACAATCTTGGAGAAATGGGTAATTCCTAGAAGCATACAACCTACCAAAATTGAGTCATGAAGAAATAGAAAATCTGAGCAGATCAATAATGAATAAGGAGGTTGAATCACCGATCAAAAACCTCTCAACGAAGAAAAGTCCAGGACCAGAATGTTTCACAGGTGAAATCTACCAAACGTTTACAGCCAATTGTCTCACTCTTGCAAAAAACTGAAGGGAAGGGAACACTCTCAAACTCATTTTATGAGGCCAGTGTCATCCTGATACCAAAACCAGATGAGGACACCATAGGAAAAGAAAACTATGGGCTAATATCGCTGATGAATATAGATGCAAAACTTTTCAAAGTACTAGCAAACCAAATTCAGCTGTACATGAAAAACTGTGATTAAGTTGGATTTATCCCTGGAATGCAAGAATGGTTCAACATAGGCAAATCAGTAAGTGTAATACATCACATTACTGGAATGAAAGCTAAAAATTATATGATCACAATAGATGCAGAAAAAAGCATTTGACAAAATTCAAATGATAATAACTCTCAACACATTGGGTACAGAAGGAATGGACCTCAACATAATAAAGGGCATATATTACAAGCCCACTGTTAACACCATCCTCAGTGGTGAAAGTTTGAACACTTTTCATCTAAGATCAGAAAAAAACTCCAGGGTACTCACTCTCACCAATTCCATTCAATGAAGCATTGGAAGTCCTAGCCAGAGAAATCAGAAAAAGAAATAAAAGGCATCCAAATCACATAAAAGAAGATGTAAAATTGTCTCCATTTGCAGATGATATGGTCTTTTATAGACAAATCCTAAGGAATCCACCAGAATATTATTATAACTAATGAACAAATTCAGAAAAAGTTGTAGGATACAAATTCAACATACAAAAATCATTGTGTTTTTTACACTAACAGTGAAGTATCTGGAAAATACAAGAAAGCAATCTTATTTACAGTAGCATCAAAAACAGTAAAATATTTAGGAATAAATTCAACCAAGGAGGTGAAAGATCTGTACACTGAAACTGTAAGACACTGATGAAATACACTGAAGAAGATATAAACAAATGGAAAGATATCCCATTGATCAGAAGAAGTCATATGGTTAAAATGTGCATACAAGCAAAGCCATCTATGGACTCAGTGTAATCCCTGTCAAGATTCCAATGGCAATGATTTTTGAAAGCAAACCCAACAAAAACAAAAATAAACAGGTGGGACTAAATCAAAACAGAAAACTTTTGCACAGCAAAAGTGATGATCAAACATAGGCAAAGGCAGCCTAAGAATGAGAGAAAATATCTGATAAGGGGTTGGTATCTAAAATATGTAAGGAACTCTTACAATTCAATAGCAAAAAAAAAAAAAGTTATCCAATTTAAAAATGGGCAAAGGACCTGAATAGACATTTTCCCAAAGAAGATACTCAGATTGCCAGCAAATACATGAAAAGATGCTCAGTGTCACTAGTGGTCATGGAAATGCAAATCAAAACCACAATGAGATATCACCTCATATCTGTTAGAATGGCTTTTATCAGAAGACAACAGATAAGTACTGTCAAGCACCTGGAGAAAATGGAACCCTTGTGCACTGTTGGTGGGAATGTAAATTGGTGCAGCCACTCTGGAAAACAGTATAGAGTTTCCTCAAAATATTAAAAATAGAACTACCATATGACCCAGCAATTCTACTTTTGAGTATGTATCTGAAGGAAATGAAACCACTTGAAGAGACAGCACCATCCTCATGTTCATTGCAGCAGCAATATTAATAATAGTGAATACATGTAAACACCTGAGTATCCATCAACAAATGAATGAAGAAAATATAAGAAGATGTGGTATATCATATGTATTATGTATATCATATATATAATATAAATACATTATATATAAGAAGGAAATATTGCAATTTCTAACAACATAGATGAACTTCATTATGCCAAGTGAAATAAATCAGACAGGAGAAGACAAATACTGTATGATCTCACGTATGGAATCTGAAAAAAAAAATGCATAGAAACAGAGAGTAGACTGGTTGTTGCCAGACATGGGGCGTGAAGATGGCCAAAGGGTACAAACTTCCAGTTACAGATGAATAAGTTCTGGAGATGTAACACATAGCATGGTGACTATAGTTAACAATACTGTGTTGTGTACTTGAAAGTTGCTGAGAGAGTAGATCTTAAAGGTTCTCAACACACACGCACAAACTGTAACTGTAAGGTGATGGATGTTAACTAAACTTAAGGAATCGTTTCACAGTATGTACGTACATATATCAAATCATCACCTTGTACACCTTAAACTTACACAATATTATATGTCAATTATTTCTCACTAAAGATGGAGAAAACTTTTGAGTACTTAAGAAAAATTACATTGAAATACTATCAGTTCTTTAGCTGCATGGATTATGTTCGCACACGTAATACTTTTTCCAAATGTACATCCTTGTACCAGATGCACTTTAAGACCTGAACTTTACCTGGTGATCTCATTCACAGAAGAGCAAATACAGAGTTAAGTTTTTGTAATATTTTATTATATACTTCTTAGACCAGCAATTCTTGTGATAACTTCCACACAAAACTGAAAGGGGTTATGAAGAGGATTTGAAAAGTCTGTTTAGTGAAATAGAAGTATTTGGTGGAACTTATTTTCATGTGTCTAGTTTATAAAATCTCCAAAATGAATCAAGGGCACTGTTACTGCATCCAACAATAAGTTAGTGTTTGTACAGAAGACATTGGAACATGGCGTTAAGGAGAAAAGTAGGAAGAATATGCACACAAGAATATAAATGCCAGCTCTCTGAGTAAGTTGAGGAATTCTCATCGGAACAAGAGAAAAGCTGGGCCAATTCAGGAACTACATCAAAGGAAAAGAAAATACACTGAGGGTCTTGACAAATAGGACAAGCAAAACATGGTACCAGTAGGCCTCCTTTTTAATAATGGAGTACTTTGAGTCAATTGAATTAAAACTTCAGTAGAAAAAAATAATGTATATTTTGCATTTACATTCTGTGCAATTAATATGAAGACGTCAAATGGTAGAACTCTGGGCAAATTCAATAATTTGTTTATCATCACAGTCTTTCTAACTCTGTCCTGCATTTAAAACTGCTCACTGAGGAAGCTGCTGATGATAATGATGTCACACCTGATAAGGCACCCAAGGTCCCTTAAAGCGTGGTGCCTTTTAACAACGGTGGAATTCACTGTTTAAGACAGTTTGCAGATCTTTGGAGACCAAATCGCGGTATTTGAGCGGCAGCTCTTAACAGAAGCACATGTATTCCTTCGATTGGATGATCAATCCATGGATTGGAATGGAAGTGAGATATCTGTGAAGGAGAGTCTGCGGCTAGATTCATTTTTCAACCACTTGAAAATTAGCAGAAGCTAATTTTACTCAATACAGCTGATGTAATCTGTTTCATTTGTTCAGTTTATATTTTGGGACTGCTCACATAATCAAAATATTTGTAGATTCACTTTCTCCTACTTTTGAGCTTGTGGTATTTCATAAATGGAGTTGAAGAAACTTCATGCATTCAAGGAAATGAACTATCTGTCATAGTCTTGCCTAACAATTTCTGAGTCAGTGAATACGGCTGCCGTTTCTCCCGGCTGTACAGAAGGGTTTAAATAAACAAGTCTAATTCTCTGCAGGAGCTTCAGAGAGACATAGAAAAACACAGCACGGGCGTGGCCTCTGTCCTCAACCTGTGTGAGGTTCTGCTGCATGACTGTGATGCCTGTGCCACGGACGCCGAGTGTGATTCCATCCAGCAGGCTACCCGGAACCTGGACCGGCGATGGAGGAACATCTGCGCTATGTCCATGGAAAGAAGGCTCAAGTAAGCTGGGACGTTCCAAAAACTGGGACAGCGGGAGGATAAATGAAAACAAAACACCAAATTACCCAGAGTACCCACTGTTCACTATTTCCTTTTGGTTGCAATGTCCTGAGATAACCTTGGTTTTCCAAACCTGCCATCATCTACATTTAGTTGGGAAAATAAGTAGGTATAAAAGTAATATATAAATATAACAAACCAAGGTGCACCTGACCTAACAGTTTAAATATAATACAGAAAAATTAAAATATGCCCTTACTGAGCATGCATAATGTTATAGCATTGATGGTGTGAAAAAGTAACATTCTTTTATTAAAAATGAAATAATAAAACAAAGCACTTATCTTGAAGCTCTTTGAAATTCAAGGTGGTACAAAATAGTGCTGTATTAGATAATTATCACATGATCTGACACATAATCTTTGTGCTCTCTGATAAACTCCTGAGAGATTCTTATTTGTCTTGCTATCACAGGTTGATTTTGATGAGGGTGAGTTTGACGTTGGACTTAAATGGACTTTCAAACCTTAGTTTTAGTTCAGTGGAACCTTGGCATCAGTGTGTGCTGTGAGCATGGTGTTGCCTTTTTAAACTTCCTTGCACATACCCAGAACAGTTCACACTATGTGCTCGTAACACTCAGTGTGACTGACTCCAAATCCCAGAGGTGCAGGATGTGTGTTTAAACACAGATGCACAGACACAGACACACACACACACAGCTGTTTGATTTTCATTCAGGCGGTTGTTTTCTTTTCCAGTCTGGGCAAATTTGGCTCAAGGCACAGTTATTGTTTGGCACAACAGTTGCTTGTTTGGGCACTGTTAATCCTGTTGCAGGCATCAGACAGGATTCTGGGGCATAAACAGTCTCAGACAGTCAGATTCTGTTCTTTCATTTTCTGTCTCAGAATTGAAGAGACGTGGCGATTGTGGCAGAAGTTTCTGGATGACTATTCTCGTTTTGAAGAGTGGCTGAAGATTTCAGAAAGGACTGCTGCCTTCCCCAGCTCTTCTGGGGTGCTCTATACAGTTGCCAAGGAAGAACTAAAGAAATTTGAGGTGATTTATAATTCCAAATATTTAATCTTTATTTTGCTATAAGAGTGGCTAGCTGGTAGTCCCAAGACATAAACTAACTGTTCACCTACGTATTATTTGTTCAAACAGCTGGGTGACAACTTTCTGGTCATCTTATTCTTGCCTCATAAGTAGGCAAAGAAGAAGAGAAAGGAGGTTTTTACTTTAAGATTATCAAGAATTACAAATAAAATAGTAATGAAGAGAAATTCTATTGGAAAACAGGATCATGACTCCCCAGAAAAGAGCTTGGGATTCTTCTGATTTTATAATTGTTTACAATCAACTTTCTAAGATTCAAATATGATGGCTTTCTATATTATAACATCTATTTTCCAATATATTTTCTTGATTTTTTTAACCTAACTGGAGCATATATACATATATATATGCACACACACACGCACACATATATACTTTTTAATCATTGGTAGGATAGAATTGGCTCCAGAAATGGTCAAATATTTGAAATCATAAAGCGTCTCTAATTACAAACGAAGAGCAGTGCCATTCTTGAGTCACCAAGACTTTTCAAATTTATAGAGACAAAAATAGCAGCAGTGTCGTTGTATTCGTAAAGAAAGGAGTCGCTCGATAACTGATTCCAGTTCCTTGACTGCGTGATCCTGAGTCAGCTCTGTGTCACTGTGATGCAGAGGAACCCCGACTTCTCAGCTGCTGTTCATCTTCACCAAGGACCTGACATAGCCTAAAGCTGACCATTTTTTTAAATTTGAGGTTTCTTTTCCCATCAATTCCCACTGATAGGCAGTTGTGTTTTCATGTATATTGACAGCAAACAGTTCGGATGCTTGCATCTTATGAAAAGCATCTTTGGTTGGTAAGTCTGCCGCAAGCTTCCTGAGAGATTTTAAAATAAGACTAAAACATCCAGCCAAATTCAGCTGGACTCACTTGTACCTTGCAACATTAATTAACCAAGCATTTATTGAGGCCTGTTGTAAATAGGACGTTTGGGTTTTGTTCTTGTGGGTTCAAAATCTAAGAGTCCTAGATGTGCCGCTATATGAATCTGTAGAAGTGTCCAAATATATGAAATAAATGAGAGTTTTTCCAATGTCTGAATGTGGATTTATATGTAACTAAATTCCAAGAAAACAATTTTCCTATCTAAAAAGTTTTCCTTTAGAAAACTTCTAGTAAAAAGCCACAATAAACTCTGCAGTAGATTTCATATCATCCTGGTGTGACCCAGTGCTACAGGAAATATTCTCACACTGCATCTTGTTACACTCAGCTTCATGAAGGTTAAAGCCCTCTGTAATTGGCTTACACCACAAACTAGATTACATAAGATCCTTTCTGATGCTATTTTAGACTCTCAGATTTTATGGCAAAAGTTAGCCACATAGTTAAGCTTATAATGCTGTACAGTTATATAGCTGGTTATAATGAAAGATTTTATTTATATTTTTAGGTAATTTGCTTAAGAGACAGAAATAAATCACACAAGCAAAATTTTGTTTGAGAACAGTCTTTGCCTGTTCAATTGCACGAATACTGGAGATAGATCTGGGTGTACCGAGGGACTCACTTGTGGTGCCAGCCATCATTCCAGTGAGAAGACATATTCTTTTTTTAAAATATATATTTTTATTAAAGTATAGTCAGTTTACAATGCTGTGTCAATTTCTGGTGTACAGCATAATGCTTTAGTCATACATGAACATTCATATATTCATTTTCATATTCTTTCTCACCATAGGTTACTACAGGATATTGAATATAGTTCCCTGTGCTATAAAGTATAAATTTGTTGTTTATCTATTTATATATATTAGTTAATATCTGCAAATCTCAAACTCCCAATTTATCGCTTCCCACCCCCATCCACCCGGTAACCATAGGTTTGTTTTCTATGTCTGTGAGTCTGTTTCTGTTTTGTAAATAAGTTTGTTTGTCTTTTTTCTATATTCCACATATAAGTGATATCATATGGTATTTTTGTGGTTTGATAATTTTCTTGTGTATTAGCTTGGTTTCTTTTTGGCTTTTGTGACTCTATTATCTGCTTTTGGTTTATGGTTACCTTATTTTTCAAGTACATTAATTCCTTACTATGTCTGTTTGCTTTAGACTGGTAGTCATGTAGGCTCAAATACATCCTAAAAAGAATGAAGGGGGAGAAAAAGAAAGAAAAAAAAAAGAGAGAGAGAAAAAAATCTATATTGTGATTGCCAATAATGGCAAACCTGAACTTTGCTTACCACTTCCTTTTCTGGGGAAATAATTTAAAGTTTCATAGAACAGAAGGTCGGCTTTACTAGAGTGAAGGCTCTTAAAGCAACTCTCAGGAGGAAAACCATCTCGGAGGCAGAAGTGTGGTAGCGCGTAAACAGTGTGACAAGCCAAATGAAGCAAAACTTTGGGATTCAGATGAGTGCAGTCCAATGACACAATTTTCTGTCGAATGCCAGGATAAGAGTCAATCATAAATCGTACTCATGAGTTGGAAATAAAAAAGCTTCGTTTTATTTTGGCCAGATGAGTCTTACTCTAGGGCTCTGCTATGTTGCAGAAAGGAGAGTCTTTTACCTGCAGAAACGCTAAACTGTGCACAGGATAACCTGAAGTAAATAGACATGACTATGCGAGCTGTTGCATCAGCTCTAAAACATCTTATAAAAACGAAGTAAGTCATGGGAGTGGCAGAAAAAGAAACGGAGAATGTTCCAGACTTTTTCTATGGAAGATGACTTCTATTTTCCTGAGCCACTTTTCTGAAAAGTCAGTATAATAGCTTGCATTTAGAGGACCTTCTGCAAAAGGTAGCTTTCATTTTTTTAATGGACAGTGGAATTGAGCAACTTCTGGATTTTTTTAAAAGAAAATACACATTTTACAAATTAAAGAGACAGTTCTGTGGTAGATATCTTTTCTCAGTATTGACGCTGGAAATTTTGAACATTTTATAACTCACATTTCAGCACATACATATTTTTGTAATCAGTCTGTTTTATGGGAGAATATTTTTCAGGCCATTAATTATTTGAAAAGCTGTATTACATATGTATATGTGTCTATTCTATACGTATGTGTATGTTCTGTGTGTATGTATCATATATGTGTATGTTGTGTGTGTATATATTATATACATATATTGTATGTTTCTGTATATATACATAGAGTCACTATTATTTTTTATTTTCTTTCATGGTTTGATCAACTCCCTTTCCTTGAGCTACACCAATTACATTACTTTGCTTACCAAGGGAAGTATACGCTGGTTAGAAACAGCCCCTATTTGGGAAAGCTGCCTTCTGTTCGGCCCGACATCACAATGTGAAGCCTGGACACCCTTGCTGAGAGCCCTTCTCTGATCCCCCTCCTGGTGCGCTTCCCTGTCGTCTTAGGCTTTCCAGCGACAGGTCCACGAGTGCCTGACCCAGCTGGAGCTGATCAACAAGCAGTACCGCCGGCTGGCCAGGGAGAACCGCACCGACTCCGCCTGCAGCCTAAAGCAGATGGTTCACGAGGGCAACCAGAGATGGGACAACCTGCAAAAGCGTGTCACCTCCATCTTGCGCCGACTCAAGGTCTGTATTATGCCTCCTCTGTAGCTTAGCGGCCCAGGGGAGAGGATTAGGCCATTGGAACACAGTGTTAGGACACAATCTCAGTGACTTTGTAAGATTGGGATGGCAAGGGGGGTATCCAGGGTTAACTTACATGGCTAGAAACTGGGGGGTTCTTGTTGGGCGTTGAGAAAATGACTTTCTGGGAGAACCTTGGACCTGGTGGGGCCGTCTCAGGATGTGTATGAGGACTTTTTTACTTCCATTATTTTATTTTCATATTCAGCATTTCATTGGCCAGCGTGAGGAGTTTGAGACTGCACGGGACAGCATTCTGGTGTGGCTGACAGAGATGGATTTGCAGCTCACTAACATTGAACATTTTTCTGAGTGTGATGTTCAAGCTAAAATAAAGCAGCTCAAGGTAAGAGATTAGTGCATTTCTCCAGTCAGTGCGAAGGAAGTCTGAAGTGGAAAGGATTTATAGAGATTTTTGTGAAACACAAAATAGAGAACTGTTATTTTTTAAAAATTAGTTCTTCTTGATTGAAAACAAATTCAGAAAATGAGAAAGATATTACAAATGAAGTAAGGAGTATCTCCAAGAGATACAGCTCCCATGAACATATATGCTTTTAATTATTCACTTGATTGCCAGAGTTGTCACTTTTGTTTCGGCAGCTGTTGATTTTGCTTTTTCTGAATTCTTTCTAGCACCTTCAAATACTTTATTTGATTCCCAGGGTCCTGAGCAGAACAACTTTCTTTCTTTTTTTTTTAATATTTTTTTCTTTACATTTTCTAGGTGAATTTATTAAGTTTTTGGGAGGAGGTTAATTAGGTTTATTTTTGGAGAAGGCACTGGGGATTGAACCCAGGACGCTGTGCATGCTAAGCATGTGCTCTACCACTTGAGCTACACCCTCCCCCAGGACAACTTTTCTTACGTTGGGATTTCATGCCACACACTCTACATTCTCAGATGCAAAGTGAACTGTTAAGCATATTTGATACGTTTCACTACGTAGTTCAAACACGGTGGGTAGTTCAAATTTTTAAATAGGAGGGACATACATTAGATATAAGGATTCCCTAAAAGGAAGAGTGTTTTTAACAATTTGAATAATACGCAAGGCAGCTTGTGAAATTTTTCTCCCAAGATAGATTTTTTTTTAAAAGAGTGGTGGAGCTGCCCATAAGCTTAGGTTTAGTAAAACAAGGAGGTTACCTTTCATCATAGGTTCTCAGGATAAAAAAATCACAGATAGTTAAGCCCTGATGTCCTGCCCAGCTTCTCTTTCCAACCTCCCTTCACCCCAACTCTCCCAGGTCGTTTCACAGGCAGATCGATGTTGAAAACCTTCAGCAGGAAATCTCTACCAAGTGGTAGTTGAAGCTTTTCTTTTTGGACTCCAGCAGGGTCAGAGAATTTATTACCTCTCCCTCTCCCTGGGCAGTCTTTTTATTATTGGGCAGTTTCAATTATGCCAGAGTTTATTCTTGTATTGAAGTAAAATTTATCCCCTGAAACTTGTCCCCAGTAGCTTAACTGTTTTGAATCATACAGAATGAGTCTAAATAATTCTCCAGAATTACTTGTTGTCCAAACCATTTTATACTCTTTTGTGCTTAGGTCCTGAAACAATAAAAGAATCATCTGAGAAGAATGTGTGACATTATCATCGGGATGGTTTTTCTTAGTCATGTTTGACATACCAGGAAATCTAAAATCAAAATAGTCAATATAATTCTTCAAAACACTAAACTATTTCAGTGACACCATCTTGCTTCTTATTGCTTTTCACTGGGGATAACCAGTGCTATCTCCTTTACACTGGGTTTGAAAGTTTTTTTCCCGGATTCTCTTACCCACACTGTCCGTGGTGGTCAGTTTTATTAGCCAAAGGCGCCTTTCTGGTCGTGGAATTCTAACAATTCCATTCCTGACTCCTGTTCTGATTTAAAAATTTTTGTTTTACTTTTTAAAGGACTAACCTCTTGGCTTGTCATGGTATATGGTAAATTTAATATCTCCTGCATGTTTTTTTCCCTAAATATGTATCTTAGAATTACTTCATGTCCTTGTGAGCAATAAAAATAAATTACATGAGATTTGTGCCCCCTAGGCCTTCCAGCAGGAAATTTCACTGAACCACAGTAAGATTGAGCAGATCATCGCCCAAGGAGAACAGCTGATAGAGAAGAGCGAGCCGCTGGACGCCGCGGTCATCGAGGACGAGCTGGATGAGCTCCGGCGGTACTGTCAGGAGGTCTTCGGGCGCGTGGAAAGATACCATAAGAAGCTGATTCGCCTGCCTGTATGTGACATTGTCTTTTCATCGTCATTTCTTCTAAAGAGAATGAAGCATGTGGGCTTAGGGAGCAGCATTGCTTGGTGGGTAAGAGCCCAGACTCTGGAGCCAGAACGCCTGGGTTCCCCGCCCCAGCTCAGACACACACGTTGGCTACGTAACCTTGGGCAAGTTACTTCATGTCTCTTGCCTCGATCTCCTCAATTGTAAAAACTGGTTCAATAGCAGGACCTTCCTTATAGAAAGGATTGCTTTGAGCATGAAATGAGTTAATATATATACATATAAAGAGCTTAGAAGAGTACTTGGTTCATATCTGCTATGAAGATAAAGAAGCTTCTAGAAGAAACCAGGGCATGAAGGTGGGCAGTGTAAACAGCGGCTCAATTGATGAGGTTGTTTAGTTGAACTTTTTCCTCCTCCGTTTCCCTAATTGCTACCATGATCACAGCTCATTGTCAAGTTGTTATTAGGATATTTGGGATCTTGTGTGATAAAATATATTTTGTATCTGGGGTAGAAGGTAAAAAAAGGACCAGCTAAGGTTTTATTAGTAATTCCCTTTTGCTCCTGATATGTGCCATTCTGGACTTACTGTGTTGCAGGCTAGGTACCAGGTTGGCTTTCTTTATATTATCTTATTTAATCTTATATCAATTCTTTGAAGTAGGTCTTAATACTATGTCCATTTTACCAGTGATAAAACTGAGCATTTACTAGATTAATGTATAAGACATTTTAAAAAGTGATCAGAAGATATTTATTTGCTGATAGGGTGTGACCCCCACTGCAGTAGGAATGTGGTCCAGATCAGCTTGAGCGCTGAGATTCGGTGAGAGGCAGGATGGAAAGTGGGAAGGGGGTCAGCTGATCGCTGCCATAACACGGCTGGCTTGACTGCATTTCTAGCTCCCAGATGATGAGCAGGACCTCTCTGACCGGGAGCTGGAGCTGGATGAGTCTGCTGCTCTCTCAGACCTCCACTGGCGAGACACCTCGGCAGACAGTGTGCTCTCCCCCCAGCCTTCCTCCAACCCCTCCCTCTCACTGGCCCAGCCCCTCCGGAGCGAGCGGTCGGGACGAGACACCCCTGCCAGTGTGGACTCCATCCCCCTGGAGTGGGACCATGACTATGACCTCAGTCGTGACCTCGAGTCTGCCGTGTCCAGAACTTTGCCCTCCGAGGACGAAGAGGGTCAGGAGGAAAAAGATTTCTACCTCAGGGGAGCTGTTGGCCTATCAGGTAGGAAAGAGCGGCCCCCCACATGCCAGCTTGAAAGAAAAGAAGGGATGAATGCTGTACTGGAAGTCCACATGCTAAGCCAAATCCTGTTCCTTCTCCCATTATGGGAAGTTCTACTAAATGGAATAATTGGATATTAACCTCATTAGCAAATACAAAATTGGCATGGCTATTGATTTATCCCAATATACTTACCTTCTTCCTATGAGATAAGCATTTTGTACGTACTGGAATACACAATTCCTTTTCTTCTCAGAGAGCGTACACTCCAGTGTAGAATACAGACAAACTGGAAACAGCCATGTGAGATGTTTGGTACAAGGATACCGTGTACACATGGTGGTGTAGAAGCACAGCCAAGGGTGACTAACCCGGAGCTTTGAGGAGAAGCTTTAGGGAAGAGACTTGAGCTGAGACCGGGAGGATGAATAGGAGCTGGTCATGTGGACACAGCCACGTCCAGAGGGAGGTCGGAGAGGGCGCCCATCTCAGCTGTATGATCAGCCTCAGCGCTTTTGGACCCGGAGTTTGTCTAGAATGACAAGGCTGTAGATTGGGAGGTATAAAGTGAACAAAGAGCAGGTGGAAAGGCAAACCAGGACCTGATCATAAAGCAGCCTGTTCATCATGGAAAGGAATTTGGCTTTTATCACGAAGGCAATAGAGAGCCCCGGCAGAGCTGTAAGGAGGGAGGCAATGTGATCAGATGCATATTTTCAAAGAACCTGTCTCAATACTCTATAGAGAAGGGCTCATTAATAGAGTCCAGATGGACTTGTTTTATAGTCCAGGACACAGATATGATGGTGGCCTGAATTAAGCAAGGAGCACTGGGAATAGAGAGAATGGAAGAGATGTGAGAAATCAGGAGACGTCTCCTCCATCACTGATGATTGATTGAACTGGGAATGAATGGTATCTTCTGGCTTGGGCATCCTGGTGAAAGATGCAGGTGGTGCTAGGCCCTGAGGACCGTGAGTGGGAGAGAATGCTCTGGGTGTCTGTGGACGCACAGAGCAGGGCAATGAGAAAGGCAGAGGTGATGAGTTCATCTGTAGAGATGCGATAAAATATCCACAGGGAAAAATCCAGCAGTAGAAGGATGCATGGATCTGAATTCCAGGAACTGGAAATGCAGATTAGGTGGCTACCCACATATAAATGGTAAGCAGTAATTGTCCCCAAAGGAAGGAAGGAGATCACAAGGAGAAGAAAGTATGAAGGGAAACAAGAAGTATGAAACCTCAAGAAACACGTAATAAGAAAAGAATGGATGAGAAAGAGGAGCATTGTAAGGAAGATGAGTAAAAATAGAAAATTTTTAATAATCAGAGGCCAGTTTGTAGCACTTGTAAATGCATCTCACAGATTCTCTTAAAGAGAATGTCTGCTTATCTCTGATGGTTCACTTTGGATTCACAAGGGTGTGACACTGTCTAAAAAGAAAATGATTTTGATCTTGTTTTTATAGTACAGCCTCATAGTTCAGCATTTTGCATCTAAAGAAGCACCATCCGATAAGTGGCCCACAGCCACACGCAGCAGCTGAACCCTGCAATGTGACGGTGCAAACTCTCACGGAGATTGTGTCAAATGCACTTACGTGAACACACAAAGTTCAATGGCTTAACGCAAAGCATGTAAAGTAGTCATGATGTTTATGTTGATTACATCTTACAATTTGGATATATCGGTTTAGAAAAATTAAGTATTCAAGTTATTTTCATCCATTTCTTGTTACTTTTTTACCGTGGCCCTCAGACTCTTTAAAATAACATACATGGCTCCCGGTATTTGTTGGACAGCGCTGCTGCGGAACCTGACCGTCTCGGTTGAAATCCCAGTGATGCCGCTTACTAGCTGTTGAAACATGGATGAGTAACTTAATTCCTCCAGACCTCAGTTTTCTCATCGCTAAAATGAGAATACCGCTTCCATGCGCCCAGCAGGGTTTCTGCGGGGACTGATGAATGCTTATTAGCACGATGCCTGGCTCATAAAAGACTGTCAATCAATGTGAGCTCTTATTATGATTTATTTCAGGAAACCTTTGGTGAGCATGCTCAGACTCCTCTGTACGTTCCAGACTCATCTTTCCAGAATGACTAACTTCCTTTTGTTCCCCCAGGACAGTAATTTTCCTGACAAAAGGGAATCGAGGTTTCTAGAACTTACAGTCAACTTAGGCTGTGCTTTTTTTTGCAGATGTAGTGATTCCCGAAAGTCCTGAGGCGTATGTAAAACTCACAGAAATTGCAATCAGAAATTCCTCTGGTAGGCACCAAAAGCCACAGCGGACCCCTCTCCCTCACCTGTAACAAGCCTCCTCCTCTCAGCCCGTTTACTGCACCTCTCACAGCTCTGCGCCACGGGCATGTTCAGGCAGAACCTTCTCTGACTGCTGTCCCAGAAACCAAAAAAAAAAAAAAAAATTTGGCTGATTAACACCAAGAAGATTTCAATAATCAAGTGCGAAAAATCAACTTCTCAGCTTGTTGAGTAGTAATAACTCTCAGTAAGCGTAGACCTGTGATACCCATTAGAACAGAAAATAGGAGATGGAGACACTTGCCTTAGCTTCTGTGCTCTGATGCCCTGCTTGACTGTAGCAGCTCTGACTTCATGCCTTCGAGGGCTTGCAGACCTACCTCTGGCTGGGGAATCAGGGCTCAGGGCTCCAGTCCTAAATCCACCTGCCGCTGTGTGTGACCTCAGGCCCTTTGCTTATTCTCCTGATCTCAGGGGTCACATATAAGACAAGGGGTGAAATCAGATATTCAGCTCTAAAAAATTGTAATTTTAGTTTAAGAAATCTCACCCCATAAAATAATTCGAAATGAAACATGTTCCACAGTTACCTTTAGACTTAGCTTTTCCTTTAAGGACAGAGCTATTCCTGAAACAAGAAGAATTAAAGGAAGGAAAATAGAACTAGTTTTGCTTAAAGTTGCGCTAGACAAACAGGGTCAGTGATTTGGAGGACGGTGGAGAGAACAGGGTTTGAACTTGGTGATACAGCCTAACAACCCAGCTAGTTTATACTGGGCGTTTTTGTAGAAAAGTGGACAGGAAGTAAAGTAGCGTTCCTGAAATGGTGACTGCCTGCATGATCCCCCGTGGGAAGCCTTTTCCAGGTGTCTTTAGAGGGTCTTTTTTCTTAAAAGAAAAAAAAAATGAAAAATTTTAATACAGCTTACTAATATTGATTCTGCTTTCACCCTGCTTTCACTCTGATAATCAACGTTCTTGTTGAGTTCAAAGGCTATAATACACACACACGCACACACACGCACACACACACGCATGCACGCACACACACAAAATAATTTTGCAAAAAGATGTCCCATCTCTCAAAGGAGATGAGCCAGGAGTCCTAGGCTGTGAGTAAGAGCATATCTGGATAGAAATGCTAAAATCTTAGCTTTCCCTGGTTCTGTTTCAGGTTTTAAACAGAAGTAAGTCATTGCTAGCTTGGTGCCCCAGCACATCCCTATTCAGAGCTAGTCTTCTCTTGGCTAACTTGAAGTCCTGGCTTCTGTGAGCAATGCAGCCACCTGGGACTTCAGTGGCACTAACTTCTGTTGAGTTGCAGGAAGGAAAATTACAAGGTGTGTCTTTTTCTGTTTGATAAGTGTATGCAGAGGGAGCGTGAGAAGTAACTACCTCCTGGTTATTAGGGAGCAGGAGGCACCAGCGGGAGTTTTTAGAAAGGCCTTCCGCAGCTTACAACAGGCAGATTTTCAGGGGAGGAGCTGGACAAAGGAGCAGACACGCAGGCTGTTAGAACCCACTGCAGGCCCCTTTTGCAGCACCCCATCTGCTTGGATTCTTGGTGGAGCACATTCACTGATCTGGTCACCTGAACATCTAACCCACCAGCACACCGGTACTAAATGTGCTTTATGATTACCCACACACACGCCGTCTCTGTGTAGAATTTCTTAACCCTCTCCTTGACTGTCAAGCTTGTAAAGATTCTTATGGTTGACAATGCAGGGGATCCCAGCGCCTTAGAGTCGCAGATCCGACAGCTGGGCAAAGCCCTGGATGACAGCCGCTTTCACATGCAGCCAACAGAGACTATCATCCGCAGCAAAACTCCCACAGGACCAGAGCTAGACTCCAGCTACAGAGGCTACGTGAGTATCCAGACCCTCGCGATCCTGACCAGTACCTGGTAATCACAGCTGTGTGACCAAGAACGCCCCGTCTGTAGCGGGAGGGCTGGATGGGCTTTCCACATACCATGCTACCCTTGAATTCACAGACGCTCACGTGCAAATCAAAGCCAGGTTGGCAGGTTACCTTTTGAGAAAAAATAGTCTGTGCTTAGACCCACTGATCTACCATAATGTAATGACCAGCCTGTTCCTTTACACGGAGAACTGAGTGAGATCCATTTAATTGAAAGCAACAAAATGCTTTGGGTCGGGAAAGCGATTAGGCATTTTTCTAAATTCAGCTAATGATTTTCTCCTGGGAGCAGCAGATCTTAGCTGGTAGATTACTAACGCAGAATTTTCCATTCTTTTCCTCAGTGTCTTGATTCACTTGATAATCTCAAGATTGTTTTTGTCCTCTGTTGTTCGTTCGCTCTTTCTGGAGAAAACAACTCTGACTAACGAGAGCGATCTGGGGAAAAGGTGGCAAGAGATATGTGCATTACCAGTTCCATTTTCAAAGCTTTTAGTGAAGTATGGACTAACACTGTTTGCTGTGCTCAAGTTATTGATCAAATCACTTTTCCCAGAGAATTGCCTGTTTTCCTACACATCCTTAAGCAAGAGGACTTGAAAGTAAATCTCTTCCATGCCTCCTGTCATTTCTTTGCACTCCTCAAAGACTGCCTAGGAAGAGGAAAGAAGAATTAATTTTCCTAAGCCCACTGACAACTTACGTGTACTGCTTTTTGAAACAAGGGGAGAGAACCATTCTAGTTACATATGCTGACATCAGTATCCTCGCAATCACAGAAGAATAACCAATCATAAGTTTTCTCTCTGTCCCGTTTGGCCCATTATACTGACTTCTTTTATAGTGAAACCTTTTTTAAAAAATATAATATGGTTTCACAATGACCTTGCTGACATCACTGAGATTATACTTAACACCAATCAAAAGCAATCAAGGTAACTTCATAGCAATGTGATTTGTTAAAGGTTTTGAAGGGAAATGTTTTGATCATTATAGCAAGAGTACTTTGAACTGATTTGTTCTTTTAATCTTTGCATACTGTGCAGGATAGTAAACATGTTAGAACTGATTCCTTTAATATCTCTTAAACATTGCTTAAATTTTCTCATGAAACAGCTGACTGTAATATTGTTTCATTCTTTTAAGTATTTTAATTATTTAACGCAAAGATATTCCTTTGAGATTTTTAAAAAATTTTTCTTTTTATTTTTTTCTTTGATTGCTAACTTTTTTTTGAGGGGGGGTGGTAATTAGGTTTATTTCTTTCTTTCTTAATGGAGGTCCTGGGGATTGAACCCAGGACTTCATGCATGCTAAGCACACACTCTACCACTGAGCTATACCCTCCCCTTGAGATTTGTGGTAATATTACTGTTCCCACACCAGTTTAAGAAAATGGGAGCAACTTGCCAAAAACTATATATCGTATTGCCAGCTGAGGGCTCTGAGTTCTAAATCCCACATTGGTTTAGTCTGTTTCAATACCTAAGTCTAAAAGAAATGTTGAGGACTTAAGCAAAACCACGTGTGCCACGTGTATCTTCAAGGCATTGCTTTATGGAAATATAAATGGGTCACTTGACTTTTTCTCTCAGCAGAGTGGCTCGCTCTTTCCAGAGAAGTAGCACACGGCCACTGTCCTTTTTCAAGGAGCTTCAAAGATATGTTCCCCAGAAGTCCTTGCACTCATGACACTTTGAGAACTTTGTGACGGGGGCGGGGGGCCTGTTTTCTGTGTCTGAACAGATGAAACTGCTCGGTGAATGCAGTGGCAGTATAGACTCAGTGAAGAGACTGGAGCACGAACTGAAGGAGGAGGAGGACCATTTCCCCGGCTTTGTTAACCTGAACAGCACAGAAACGCAAACAGCCGGTGAGTGTGCCGCGCCCAAGTCAAGACAGAGTGAAATCCAACAATTCTTTGTTGCTCCCACCTCCCCGCCGAGTTCCACTGTGCTGTCTACCTGATTCTACACTCTTCTATCCTGAGACCTTTCCCCCGTATTACGCTGATCTCCGGGAACTGAACAGGGAGGTGAAAAGCATCACAGTGGTTTTTAGGTTTTAACCAGGTCCCATTGATTTTAAGGCATCGTCTCTAATCGCTGGTTAGGCATCTCTGTCTGCTCTCAGGCTCTATTGCAGAATGAAGCCAAGAATTGAATGTTATCTTCATGCCCATGAATGCTAATTACTTCATAAAACTCTTTACAGTGTTAAATCTTGTGTAGCTGATTTTTTTTTTTTTGGCTCCAATCATTAAAAATGCAGATGGGAAAAACAGAGCCATTAGCCTGTTACATACAGCTGACAACCGCAGAAATGCCCAGTGGCCTTACTTACTTCCTGTTGCTGTTTTAAAGTTAGCCACCCACGTGCGTTTCCAGCATTCCCTAAACACCCGACGCGGAGGAAAACTCCCCACTACCCCGTGCGTGTCCTGTCTTGCCAGGTGTGATTGACCGCTGGGAGCTCATCCAGGCACAGGCCCTGAGCAAGGAGCTGAGGATGAAACAGAACCCCCAGAGGTGGCAGCAGTTCGACTCCGACCTGAGCAGCACGCTGGCCTGGCTTCGGGAGACCGAGGACGACCTGGAGCAGCTCCGGCGCCTGCAGCTCAGCACCGACATCCAGTCCATCGCGCTCCAGATCCAAAAGCTCAAGGTAGCTGCCCTTGGCCTTTCCCACCGCAAGCAGACAGAAAGGGGGACACCTGGTCAGGTGGAACCGCTAGCCCTAGCTGGTCTCCAGTTACACGACAGAAAGGGACACGAAAGCTTCCCCAGCCGTCCCAAATCGGAGCGTTCAGAGGCAGGTTTGGAAGGGCTGAGAGATGCGCTGTGTAAGCAGAAGTAGCCCCGTGAAAGTGATCACGATCTAACGAATTGCTATGTAAGAAATGACAGATTAAAATTTCATGAAACATCCAGCTACCTCTGGGACCCCCTTTAACCTCTCTTAAGGGTAATACAGTGACATGCAGGTTCCTGAAAGTTTATATCTAGAGCTGGAGAGGAGGCCTCTCCCAGATTGTACGTGGGGGAGTTTGTGGAGACCTAGCGAAGCCGCTTGACATTCTGGAACCAGGAGAACTAAGGGATAGATTATAAAAGTGGCAGAAACTATTTGCAGTGGAATGAATCCAACAAAACCAAACCCGTGGAGTAACTGTAAAACACCTGACGTGTACAACTGACTTTGACCTGGATGGGTGTAGCACCCGGGACGACCTCCTTTAACTCCCTCTCTAGATCTTAAAAACCCTCCTCAGCCCAGCTACTGGAAGGCATTGATACGCGGAGCCTTTTGTAAGCAGACTGTGAATGGAGAGCTCGGTTTCTCCTTAATAGCTGTCTCGGTCCTGTCTTTTTGTTTGGAGAACGTCAAGCTGTGCTCTTTCTCAGAGCGGAGCTACCGGGCCCTTCAGGCTCGAGAATTAAGTGCGCTGCCTTTATGTCTCCCTGTTTCCAGTGGGTGTTATGTCCTTTAGGGTGATGTTTTTGTGATTTGTTTTGGTTGTTTTGTCTTAAATTTTCAACCAGTGAAGTAAACCTTCCCCACAGATGCTCCAACTTCTTTCAGAGTAGCCTCCGCACCAGCCCCATCGATTTCAGGATGAAGCGTGGGATGGGCAATGCAGGTTACATTATCTGGGTTACAAAATGCATTTTTCTCTGGGGTACTTCAGTTACTTTAGTGTCTCCCCAGGAAAGCGTAAGGCAGCGTTGCATGTAACCAAATTCCTTAAAAAGTTGGTGAAGCAAATGCTGGCTGGTCTGAGACCTAAGCGAGATTAGAGTGGAAAAATGAGACCATGAAAATCAACCTGGAAGGAATACAATGGAAGTTTGAGATTTGCAGATACTAACCACTATGTATAAAATAGATAAGCAAGGACCTATCACATAGCACAGGGAACTGTATTCAATATCTTGTGGTAACCTATAATGAAAAAGAATATGAAAAGGAATATATGTGTGTCTGTGTATGACTGAAACATTATGCTATGCACCAGAAATTGACACAACATGGTAAACTGACTATACTTCAATTAAAAAAAAAAAGGAAAAAAAATCAGCCTGTACAATAACAAAAAGCCACCCCCCTCTGCACCCCTTCCTGATCCTTCGTGTTTTCTGAGGATGAACCTGTGGGATAACCAGGTACCTTTCCACGATATCTCTTGATCATATGTGGTCTCTGTGGTTGACTCTATATTATGACATGTTAAGAATCCATTGAAAAGTGAACATTTTAGGACAAGTTGAAAACATAACAGAAAAGGTGAGAAATTATAAGAAAACATAGCCCGGGTAGATGTGATTTGTAAAATCACTCACCCGACGTTGTTCTGGGAATATTTGAACAGTCCCCAGGTATTGGATTCTTAACACATAACCCTGTGCTCAAGTTCTTGGAATTTAGTTCTAGATTTTGGGGAAATGCATAAAGTAAAAAGTAGTCACCTTCGTGTGTGTGTGTGTGTGTGTGTGTGCGCGCGCGTGCGCGAAATCAAACTAAATTGGTTAGCTGAAGAAACACGACTCATCCTCTTTAGCATCACAGAAATCTGGCCTGTGCCCGAGGCTGTGTTCTCAGCCTGTGGGCCACTGTCCGGGTGCCTCGGAAGTCAGAGCAGCTGGAGGCCAGAGCCTTGGAATCTGCTTTCTTACGTCGCTTCCCATTTCATTCATTTGCACACAGCCTTGAGTTGGTTTAGTCTAGTGAGATGGAATTTGCACTGGAACTAACAGCATTTTTCCTGCTGTTCAGAACTGTCGGAGCCAGGCTTGGTTTGGCCTGTTTGGTTTGTTGTTGAACCGCATGCTGGGGGTCAAGTTAATCCTACTCCTCAGTTCACTGTGCAGGTCATCACTGCTTCCTGCAAAGTTCCTCTTAATTTGATTTATCTGTCCCATGTCTCAAACCCACAGCAACCATCCTGAAATTTGAATTCGTTTTTTTTTTCTTACACGTGTTCATGAAAATTGTGGATTTGTGTGTGTGCATATGTATGGTAAATCACATGAATGCTGTAGTGGCACACATATCATTCTGTTTCTGGCTCCCCCTTTATATTATATTTTCCTAAGATTCATTCATGTCATGAAGTGTATCTCTGATCCACCTCTTTTAACCTTTCTCCCCTTTCTCTTTTCAGGAGCTCCAGAAAGCTGTGGACCACCGCAAAGCCATCATCCTCTCCATCAATCTGTGCAGCTCCGAGTTCACTCAGACTGGCCGAGAGGAGAGCCAGGATCTGCAGGATCGCTTGTCCCAGATGAATGGGCGCTGGGACCGCGTGTGCTCCTTGCTGGAGGAGTGGCGGGGCCTTCTCCAGGATGCACTGATGCAGTGCCAGGTGGGGCTTTGGGCAGGCCATGCTCTGGAGTCAAACATTTCCAGTGTCGCTGAGTCTGTGACTTGATTTGTCCAGGTCACTACAGGGATGCAGGTGTTCCCCAAAGTCAGTATTTGAGCGAGATAACTTTGTGCCCCAAATTTTCATTTCACTGGAGGATGTGTACATGCTCAACTTTACAGCTAGCAAGAGACTATTCCGACAAGTTTGTCTCAGCCTCACCATTCCTCCTTCAGCTCATTCATTCATTCATTCAACAGATACTTGCAGCATGCAGGGAGACATTTCTCAAACAGCAGGGTGAGCATCACAAATATTTACTCCTCCATTCATAGCACAAGTATTTGCTAACTGTTCACAGTCTGACAGATGTTGGGCTAAGCAGTCAGGGCACAGCACAGCCTCCACTTCTGTTGGGGAGGACAGATGATAAAATGGCAAATAAATGCTTAACCAAGATACGTACAGATGTGGATGATAAGAGTAACAGAAAAAAGCACTTTGGGAAGGTGATCGGGGACACCCTATGGATGTTTGAGCTGACACTGGAAGGATGTTGCCATGGAGATCAGGCAAAAGGCAAGTCCCAGAAGCAGGAAAGACGGAAAGGAGGCTGGTGTGATCAGCACGTGGTCAGAGAGGACAGAAGGGGTGAAAGAGACCGGGAAAGTGATCAGGAACCGGGTCGTGCAGGATTTTGTAGGTCCTGGCCTGGAGTTTGGGCTGTAATCCAAGCAGGATGGGAAGCCTGCTTTCCAGGTTTATGTGCTGCCCAAGAGTAACAGGTCCTTGAGCGCAGGCACCCAGGCTCCATTTTCACCCCTGCACCGACTCGTAATACAGCGCCCTCCCCGTTGGAGATGTTCCGGAACTGGGCCTTGAGTAAATGAACAAATGCATGAATGGAGAGATGGCACTGAATTTATGCCTTCAAAGATGGGGAGAGTTGAACACGGGGCGAAGAGAGAGGAGCAGAGCTGCTTCCTTCCACGCTGCATAGTAGCCCTAGAAATTAGTACTGTGATGCGTGCTCCTTATGTCAGATTTTTCTCTCGAGTAATAAATTAGATGCTTTTGGTAAGAACGTGAGCTCAGATCATTACAACAGCGCCAGTGCCTTCTTTAGAAAGGAATTGTGTATAAGATCTTAAAACCAGTGGTAGAAATTGTAAACCATGGGCATTTAAGCTGGGAGGGAAAGAAAAATACATTATTCAAGATGAGTTTAGGCTTCATTTTTTTTTTTTCCGTAGGATTTCCATGAAATGAGCCATGGTTTGCTTCTTATGCTGGAGAACATCGACAGAAGGAAAAATGAAATTGTCCCCATTGATTCTAACCTTGATGCAGAGATGCTTCAGGACCATCACAAACAGCTCACGGTAAGAAGTGTGGCCTCAGACGGCCTCTGCTTGTGTTGGAGGTGACACTATGTATTTACCTTCTGCATTATAATCTCTTAGTCTTTCGTTACTTCTCGTGATTTCCCATCTCTGTGAAGCAAACGGGCATGGGAGACATCTACTAGCTTCAGAGTCTGACTCTAAAGTCACTGCTCATCTCAAAGTCAGAGCTGTTCTTCACCTTAATTAACTTGTTTTTAATCAAGGCAGTTCTTCAGCGAATTACACTTATTTTTAATTTAAACTGTATACATTGAATCTATGTCCCAAGAATATATTGGGTGGCTGATAATAAAAGGACATTAAAACTGTTGAAATCGAGACCATTTAAGGCTTCTTAAGAAGAATTAAGTATAGATTCAACATTATTAACCTTAGCACTAAGTTTACTGAAACCTAAGACAAAAAGAGTAACACGGAAAGTTAAAGGGTCTTCATTGCCTAACAAAAAGAAAACATTCCAGTTCTCAAGGAGCAAGAAACTTTTTCTAGTACTAAATTCAAAAGGAAATTTGCAGAATTTCTGTGCAGATTCTTATACAAGAACTTTGGACAATATAATGTACAGTGTACTTAAGGTGATTTTACAGAAGATAAAGAAGCATATTTGAGTTCCATGGGAGAAAATGATTTGCATTTTGTTGCTTTCTGTATTTTAAAATGCTATTTCTTAACATTTAACACTGATACTAACCTAACCAACAGAACCGGCAGCTTTTAGTTCCGTTCCATAAAGATCTTAGAAACCGGGAGGAAGTAATCGTGGCTACATTTTTATTCGACTATTGACCTCAGACTTCAAGTTGTAAGGGATGAATCACCCATGGATCTTTTTAAAAAAAATCTTGACCAGATATCAGGGTATATACCTCGACATACTTGAGTTTTTCTGTATTGATATGTTAATGTTTTACTTTTCTTTATAAAAGAATATTTTATGTCTCGTTTGCATAATCCTTGACGTTTTAAACCCTTTGACATACATTGACCAATTCGAACCTTCCGATTATACTTACTGTGGGCCAGGCAGGAATTAGTAGCATCATTTTACCAAATGAGAAAACTGAGATCAGACAGATGCCAGGGTCTTCTAGGATGTATTTGGCAGAGGCAGGATTAGAACACGGGTCCCCAGCCGCCCGGTGCCGTGGGCTGTTGCATCCTTTCTTGTGTGAGCACAGCGTTCTGATGCTCGCTGAGTGGAAGTGATGTCCTTCTGCGCTTTTGGCACTTTCTCCAATTATCGAAAATTCTGAGAAAAATATTTCTGTTGTATATACAGCAAATAAGACGTGAGCTGTTAGATACCCAACTCAAAGTGGCCTCACTGCAAGACATGTCTTGCCAACTATTGGTGAATGCTGAAGGCACAGACTGTTTAGAAGCCAAAGAAAAAGTCCACGTGATTGGAAATCGGCTCAAACTCCTCTTGAAGGAGGTCAGTCGTCATATCAAGGAGCTGGAGAAGTTATTAGACATGTCAAGCAGTCAGCAGGTAAGCTCTAAACAGACAGCATTGTGTAGCATTTCTGACGGGAGAGCAAAGAAGCACCGTCTTTATCCATTTTAGAAAGACTTTGAATGTAGTACTTGTCAGACTAGAGTGTCCTCTCTGAGTCACCGCTCTCAAAGACCTCTCTCAGAATAAAAAATGAACTCAAAAACTTTCATAATAGGACACTACTTTTGATTCATTCCATCCCAAAAATCCTCTTGTAATTGTTACTGCTCACCCTGCTACCACCACGATTGTGGCATTTTATTTCACCCTATTTATTTGGAATTCGTGTGTTTTCAGCAACAGCTAGAGCAGATCACAGCCCACTGTTGCAGATGAGTTTCATATTCAGACCTTAGAGGGTACGAATTCTCCTGACACAGACAGCAGTTCAATCATAGAAAATGTTCTCTGCTTGCTTTTATTCATTCATTAATGCATTCATTCATTCATTCAATCTGATGCATCAAGGTGGTCATGTTGGTTTTGAGAAATGCGCTTGCAGGTACAGAGATGCTTGGTAAGACCTCAGACATTCATGGTGCAGTCCTGTTATGGACACACAAGCACGTTGCCTTTCTAGAAGCATGCAAAGGAACAATCTCCTTCAAGTAACAGTAGTGCCAGAAAAAACACAATTTGTCTGATGCTACAAGGCAGGCTCCTGGATGACCGCCTTTTGTTTCTAACCTCCTTCACTTCAGCTCATTCACATCCATGTCACTAGAGATAATAAAGCCACCAGTGGCCCAGTGATAACGAAGCTATACCTGTATTTTCCAGAAGGACCAGACTCACATCCAGGAAACCCCAAGACACTAGAAGAATTAGGTTCTGTTCCTCCTGCAGTGATCTGTTCCTATTTTTCCCAAGGAATGGTTTGACGTTTATGAGGGATGGAGGAGGGTGGGTGGGAAATACTTTGCAGATGACAAAGCCGTCCTGGCTGTGGGTCATGGAGTCATCAGAGGCATCCATTTCCCACGTAGGATCTGTCCTCCTGGTCTTCTGCTGATGAACTGGACACCTCAGGATCTGTGAGTCCTACATCGGGAAGAAGTACCCCAAACAGACAGAGAACGGTAACTTTCCACTGGTCACTTTCCGTTGGCCTGCGGGAGGGAACGCCGGGGCGCCGCAGGGCCTGTGCCCCCCAGCAGGGTCCACAGGCTCTCCCCCTGCCACGCGGCGGGGCTGACATAGCAAAGCGCTGTTTCCTCAGCCCTGCCGCACACCCTTCCTAGGTGCACTCAGGGACGGTGAGAGCAGGTAGCTCTGTTTTTCAAAAGCGTCAGGGTTCAACATGCAGTTGGTATGCAGGGAGACGGATGATTTTTCTTGCCCACAGGGCCAGCTCTAGAATGGTACAGCCTGGTCCCCTTGGTGGGCCCTCCCTTCAAACCACCTCCGCCATGGTCCACCTGCACGAGGGAGGCTCCACTTAAAGGGGCGCCTCAGCCAGCGGTGGGCAAAACTGTGAGGGGCTCATGAGACCATTGAGTTTATAAGACAAATGGAGATTCTGTTGAGTCTCAAGCAGAGAAGCTCCTAAAGGTGGTCTTGAGGGTTTTCGGGGATTGTATCGCCCCCTAGAGTGGCAACAACTCAAGGTGCCTCACCCACGAGGCCTGTCGGGGGTGTCTCCCTGGTACACGAGGAGGAGGAAGAGACCAGCTCGGCCCCTGCTACCCTCTATACCTTGATTTCTCTGTGTAATTTAGAAGCTTGTTTTTTGTTTGGTTATTTTTTTTTGTCCAGCTTTATGATTATATTCATTTTTATTATCATTCCATTGTCCTTAGTTTTTAGAAGGATTGATTTCATGTGTACTATTTTTGTTGTTGTTAGAAACACTTAAGTTCTATGCTGATAAATGTTATTATCTTTTTAGGATTTTTTTTTTACTACATTCACTAGTTTCCTGTAGATCCTAGTTTAAGAATGTGAAGGAATACTGGCTTTTCGAGTCAAATTTTAGCCTTTATTTAAACTTGAGTACTTGATTTGTTGGGTCCCCGTCACTCTACGCAGAATAATCTCATGCTGCTATTATTTTTGACCTACCAAGATTTTTAATACTGTTCCAGCATTCTAGAAGATGAGAAATATGGCAAGTATCTTTGAAATACATGGCATTTGAATTTCATATTTACTGTAAGTAAACAGACAGCAATCTTTGGATCATGTAGAGTCATTTGTTTTTCTACCATGAAAAGTTGGGGGAAATACATGATATATGATATGTGATACGAATGCCCAAACCGCAATTTATGTTTCTTCAATGATAAACATCACAGATGTAAATTGATTTCACTTCTTCAACCAAAGAAAAGCCAGTTTCCTTGATTTCATGGGTACTGATCATTTCATTTGATTTATTTTTCCTTTGCTGCACTTTTAGTTTGATTTTCATCAGTAGCTTGTCTTTATTTGCCTGGACTGAACATTCTTCTTTCTTTACCCCTGTTCATTGCAAACAGCCACGAGGCAAATGTAGTCTCTCACAGCCTGGACCCTCTGTCAACAGTCCACATAGCAGGTACCTTATTCTCCTGGTTTCCACACTGTTCTGGAACTTCAAGAGGATGATGAAAATTGTCCATGATGTATGTAGGCCTGTGTCTGGTCTGCCTCAGGGTAGTTGAAAGATTACTCATTTCAGTCCACACCCTTTTCTCATAAATTCGAAGAGACTTTTCTAAGTGGAAAGTACAAGAAAATCTCAGAGCATAAAATGTTTGGACCCCGCCAAAATTTTGCCTAACTATACATAAGGCACCTGGTCCTTTTCATCAAGTGGTATTATTCTGTGTGCGCGTGAAGCTTCGATGCAACCGGTGGCCCAGCGCCATTTGATTCATGGCAGAATTTTATCATCCTCTTTATTTCTAGATTTTACAATAAGACAGGTAATAGATCAATGAATTATTTTACCATTCCCAGACCCCACAAATCTGAATAAAATATACTAACACCCCCAGCTTTTTCTTTTATTTTCATGTTTTATCCAGATTGTGGGTTTGGGATTCTCAAAACGGCTAGTCCTAACCTGGTATTACGGAACATTTCTAAGCACCTTCTCTCTTCCGCTTATCCTCAAACTTCTCTTCAGCCAGCACACTCAGTCAGCCACCTTCCCGACACTTGGCAAGCTCTTTCACTCTGGAAACAGGAGCAATCAGTGCCCCTGCCGGGGAACCTCCAGAATCCTCCTCTCAGCCGCGCCTCTGCTTTCCGCCTGGCTCCCGGCACCCCCTCGTCTCTGCAGTTAGCAGTGCTTTGCCTTTGTTGTTGTTGCTGTGATGTCTGTGCTCCCCGGCCTCTTCACTAATCAGTTCATGTTTCCCCCACCCCCGACAACTTTTTCAAAATGAAAATGCTGGCCTTGGAAGCTGATTCCTTCCTTCCAGTCGCAGGCAGCTCACTGTGAAAGTACTTTGCCCCTCTGGAAACTCCTCGCCACTGAGCTGGAATCTCAGTTCCTGGAAGGAGGGTGGGGGAATGAGGCAGCATCAACAGACCCTGAGTAACAGCTGGAGCTCTCCAGCTGCGTGCTGGAGGGACTGGCTGTTGCGTCTGGCCGTTTCCACTCAGCCGAACTAATGCAGAATGGATTTTTGACGTGCTTTCTGGTTTTAAGCTTCCCTTCACTATGTTTTGCTTTTTTATTTTTACTTTCCGTTTGGTTTGATAATAACTTGGGGGGTTTTGATTCTGATTTTGGGGGGTTTTTTTGTTTTGTTTTTGTCCATAACAAAATATCAATAATGAAACATCGACAGAGAAAAACTCACAGGGATTTCTGAAGATAATGATGGGCTTGTACTGGTACTCTGATGTTTCCTTAGCCCCCTGCAAGGAAAGACATCAGGTACACCAGACAGATCACTGTTTTATATAGTCTGTCTTCTCCCCACAAAGTGCTGATGTGCTATGAACAGAGATATGTCCACAGCATTCCTTTGGGGATACCAGAGATCAATTCTTTGGTTGATAGAAATAATGGTGATGAGAAGGGGAAAAGCTCTTATGTTATTTGCAACATCAATAGCAACCACCCTTTGGCTCCTAAATTTCACATCGATCCGCTCTCCTAATTCTTTCAAACAGCCACACAGGCCTTCCAAAACGTCAAAGGCCTCGTGCCTTAAGGGCAGGAAGTGCTTCAACATGTTTCCTCCTGGGGCTTTGCTGCTGGGACAGCCACGTTCTCACTGTGACATCCGCAAGGTGCCTTTCAGCTCTGCTCTGTCCAGCACTGTTTATTAACACCCTTCTGAGCGCACAACTCAGGGTTCACTTTGCTGCTTAGCGGACCTGGAATGCAAGCCGTCTTCCTCCGAATGGCAAACATCATCAAACACCTTGGCAGACAGGTTGTGGTTGAACATTCTTGGACTCCCCAGCTCCTTGGCACCTTTGTTGGGGGTGCATCCAACCTGGACAATGACAGGGAGAGTCTGCTGGGAAAGAATTAACTTCACTCACAATCCCGGCTGTTCACACATCGAGACTAGAGATTACCTGGCGTTTGATCTTGCACTGGTTCAGCAAACTTGAAAGGTTATTGCAGAAGCACAAACGGTTTAGAATGTTGACCCCAGCAGTCTGTGATGGGAAAAATTTAGGCATATATTCTTCCTGAGAGAGGAAAGAGGCTGAGTTGAAAGAAACTGAGTCATTAGTTGGAAGGGAGGGTTCTTACATTCTTTTTCTTATTTAAAGTCAGATATTAACAGTGTCAGTTGCTTGCCTGCTGTATATTTCAGTTTGATTTTATGATCACTGTTCTGTGTCCTCTCACCTAGTATTCTAAGCCTACACATGGATTGATGCCAGGGTTTACCATACACCTACTGTGTTTAGGCCCCAGGCTTACAAAAATTAATACAATATGGTTCTTGCCATCAAAAGACTTGCAATATGTCAGAATCTAGAGATCCCCTAAATTAATGACAAGGGTCTCCCTTAAAATTCTAAACACTTGAAAAACATCTGAAAGTATGCTTTCATACTAACTATTCACAGTTTGGGGGGATTAAACATATTTAAGGAGCATGCTCTTTGAAGCTATATTTGTGATGGGCCAGCTAATACTCTTTTCTCCTTTTGACCTAAAATTGTCTAACCCAATACCCAGTAACTCTTCAAAACTCTGCTGTGGATTAGTTGAAGTTGACCAATGGGAAGATTCTACCCCAGTTTCCAGCAAGGCAAAGGCATAATTGCTCTGCAGTCAGAATAGAGTGAATTGATGACTTCTTTCCAAAGCTGGGAATTGTAAAATGCAAAGTTTTCCCTGGGCACCTTTCGTCTCTGGCACCTTCTAGACAGAGAACTGAGGTGGAATGAGAAGTGGCTAATGACTGGCTGAAACACTAAAAGGGAGGGAAAAAAGGCCTCATTTAAAAATGTGCTCAAGGGAGCCAAATATATTTAAGCAAGCACAGTGGGGTGTTTTGCATGTACACCAGGGCTTCGCTATAAACACTACTCAATTTCTTGTGGAATTTTTTTTTTTCAAATCCATTCTGTCAGACTCCACCCTGCGGATTTATTTATTCAAAGGTCTCAAAGTGCCTCAGCCTAGAACAGTCTTGCCCCTGGGGCAGGCTGGACACCCTGGCTGAGGATAGTTACAGGGTAAGGCTCTAATACGTGTCTTTTATATTTTGAGGTATGCATTCCCAGAGTTTCCCAGGAGCAAGTCAGACACTTTGGAAAATGTGTCACATCTTTGAAAAGCAATGCTATAAATCAGGAACATCTTCCTGGACGAATAGGCTGAATCCAGCAAAAACGGAAAAGGTCTGAGTCAGCACACTTATGCTTTAATAATCAGATAATCATGACAAGTTGCTGACATTTGTTTAGCACTTGCTCTGTTTTAAGCACCATACTAAGTGCCGTGTATCTGTTACCTCATGTAACCCTCCCAGCATGTCCACGGCAAGGCTGCATTCCCAGTTTTACAGACAAGAACGCCAGGGATCAGAGGCATGGAGATTTAGAATTTGAACCCAGGTCTCTCTGACTCTGGATCCTACCTTGTTCACCACTCTGCTCTACTGAAGGGCTGTTAATGGGTAGGATTCTTTAAGCAACAGTTTCAGGCCTGGGGTTCCCATGAGCTGCCTGGGATTGCATAGGACCAACCAGAATGTTCATCTTGGAGTAAAAGGAGACTGAAATCCTAAATGGCTTCTGGGCATTTGTCTTCTGGACAACATATGGAGAGAACAAAGGCCATTCACACAAGAACAGGCAATAAGATCATAGACAACCTAATACTTGCCCCCAATAAATTCCTGTCCCTCTGCTGCCCGTGCTTGCTCACAAGTAACAAAATGAAAGTGTCTCTTCACTTGGGCTTAAATGAGGTATGCCCAGAATTAACTCACCTTCCTTGATTGTGTAGGGTTTATGAGATGAGCCACACTCTGTGTGCACACGATTCAGGCTTCTCACAACTCTTGGCCATACTTCCTTTTCTGTGGTGTGTTTGTATCCACTGCTCCCTCTTCTCCATCCTCCTCCTCCCACAACTAGACTTATTTTGGGAAAGAGACGAAACAGCTCCCAGGCCATGATTAATCCCCAAATTTGTGAGGTGAGTGAGAGAAATAATCAAGTAAACATTTACTGGTAGAGAACCAGCATGTTTTCTCTGGACAGAATTATCTGAAATATCTCCACTGATTAAGTCCCTTCAGTAAGTTCACACTTACAGTTTTTCTTCTATCAACACCACCTCCACGGCATCTACTTACGGAATAAACCGTTGGAGAGTAATGAGTAACCAGCCCATGAATTCTCTTTGTTCTTCCCCTCCTCAGTTTCCCAAGACTCTTGAAACTTAGGTGATTTTTAGGTCAATAGATTAAACATTAAAAGTACCCTGTTACTTGATATCATTAACCTATTAGTACTAGAAGATCTTGAACAGGTTTACCCGAAAGAAGAGGCAACTTTGGGCACGTTGAAACCTTGGTAATTGCCCCAAGCAGGTGGCTTCTTCTGTATTTTTCAATAGAGAAATTGGACATTTCCAAGAGCAGTCAACTGTATGGAAGCTCACTAAGCACTGTGTGTTCTCTTTGCCCCTATTTCAGCCCATTATTTCTCCCTAGGTTGGCATTCTTCAACATTAGAAAGCACACACTAAATAAATTGTAATAAGGAGCGCTCTGATGCTGTTCAGTGTGCCGTGTCCTTCCGCAGAGCCTGCAACATCGAGCCCATGTGCCAAAGAGGGTGCCCTTTCTAGCTTTCCTCAGGAGCGGGCTAGTCAATGTGTAGCTCTTGTTTTGATCTTGACCTTTGGCTTAATCACTCAAAGAAGCTAATAATTGGCAAGCAAGGGCTCTTCAGCTCTGTCAGACTGTTACTGTCAATTAGATACATAAATTTGCCCATCACTAAAGTCCTTAAGTGACTTCTACAGAAAAAGAGTCTGTTAGAAATCTCCCTCAGTGGCTTTAGGTCCTGAACGATGAGGAAATGTGGGGCTGTCTTTTGTGCTTCGGCTGTGACTCAGACAGGTGATGGGTGGAGAGTACTGCTTGCCAGGACGTATTTTCAGGTCACGGAAAAGGTATATTGAAGAAAACTTCAATCCAGAGCTCATGGGTAACAATCCCATCCCTCCCCAGACACTTGAAACCACTGAATTCGTAACCGATCAGAGCCAAAAAGATTTTAGGATATGAATGTACTTTGCAAATGAGAGACCAAATTACTCGCCCAAGATTGTACAGCTGCCTCCAAGCAAAGTGCCTCCTGTCCACGTGCTGACTTGATGATCTGTGTAATACTGTGAGGCTTTATGATGAGAGCACTTACTTTATTTTGGGGGATAATTAGGTTTATTTATTTATAGATACGTATTTTTAATGGAGGTACTGGGGATTGAACTCAGGACCTCACACATGCTACGCACATGCTCTACCACTGAGCTGTACCCTCCCCACTAGGGACACTTATTTTAGACACAAGGAAACCACTCACCTCCAGGTATATTAGGATGCAAGCATTGTCTTCTTTGCTTCTACAGGTGAGATATCTGTGACATAAGTGTGACCTCGATGATGGGTTCATGTCACCGAACAAAGCATACAGAGAGAGTGGTAGGCAGGGAGTTTGGAGCCCTGAGTTCCTGCGAGATCTTTTCCTTTCATTGTGGCTTTGGGGCAGGTCATTCACCCTGTTGGTAAGAGCCCAAGTTCTGGGAGGTGAAAAACCAGAGCTGAAATCCTAGTTCTGCCACCTGCTAGCTGTGGGACCTCAAGCCCGTTCTCTTACTTCTCTGTGCCTCCCCCTCGTCGGCTACAAGACGAAGGTGCCCCGCTCCCTGAGGGCCGCGGTGGGGACTGAGTGAGAGAACCCAAGACAGACGCTTGTGTCGCCCGGCAGTTAGCAGGGTAAATGTTGACTCTCCATAGCTACTTATCCACAGAATTAAAGATGGATTAGATACCCTCTAAGGCCTTATCTCAACCCGAATACTTCCCAGCTAGGTACCTAAAGAAGCTTCTGTTTAACAGGTAGGTGACGTACTTCTTTCATGCTTTACTAGATCTTCGCAAAATATCCACTTTGTCCTGCTGAGCTCTTCAGGAATAACTCACTGGTCTTAGCATAAAGGCAGTTAGTCAGTGTGACCACTAGATGGTGACTGAACTCTTGTGGCCTCCCAGCTGGTAGACCATGCGGACCGATTGGTAGAAGACATAAAATGCGTCTACTATGGAACTTGCAGATTGGAAGACCCTCTAGTCTAATTTGAAGGGTTTGAAGAAGAGGTTGCAGCATAGGGGTGAAGTGAGTTGCTCGAGGTCACACAGCCGTTGGTTGTAGACCAGGGAAGAGCGCAGGCCAGGGTAGACCATGTACTTGTGTTTTCACCCCACGACAGGGGCTGCAGCAGAGGCACGGTGTAGCGCACGGCTGCCCGGGGCTTCTGCAGGGCCAGTCTGGCCTCACGTATTTCTCTGATAGTTTAATAAGAGAGTTTTGAGTAGTCCCTCTGTTCCCTTTTAAGGAGATTATGTCTTTTTTTTTTTACCTTAACATTTATTTTCTTTGGTGCCACTCCTCATCCCTCACTGATACCAGTGGAATCTGTTTTCTAGAAATTAATGGCTAATAGGGGAGCCAGAGACGTGGTGTTTACTTATAAGATAAACGTACAGAGTAACCAATACGATTTTCACACCATATTTCTCCAGGGGCTTCACATTCAGTGTCTTTACCAGTACAACCATTAGAGAGTTCACAGTAGGTATGGTGGCTTGTGTGTCATCGGTACCTCTGTTCTTTTTGCTTCTGTGATGTTTTGTGTGTGTGTGTGTGTGTGTGTGTGTGTACAAAATTCCTCTTGTAAATAACATTTCTTTCTTCATCTTTTCTACTAATAACCAATCAAAACATTAATGGGTGCTCACAAGAGAACACAGTGCACCCCACCCAGAACCTACTCCATGGTCAGCCTGTCACAGGCAGTCTTAGGATTCCTGAAATTCAGGCTCCATCTCTAACGCACCACTTACAAGGAGTTGGGGCAATTAAAGGAGATAAGAAAACTAGGAGTTTGAGTCTCGAAGGAGGCTTCAGAATGGCAGTCTGTCCTCAGAAAAGTCATGTCCATTTCCCAAATGCACAGAGCTAGTGACAGACGGATCAGCCTAGAATCGGTGTCATTCAACACCAGTGTTGGGCAGACCGACTCCACTGCCATCCTGTTCTTCCAGCTTTGCAACCCACTCATGTCAGGGCCGGTTGCTGACTCAGTGCAAGATGAAACCAGGGTATACTCTCACATTAATTAGACTTCATGGGTCTGTGCTATTCTTGTCCTTGCCACGTGGATTTTGGCACATCCAGGACGGCTCGATGGGAGGGATACGTTGTGTGAGCCTGACGGCAGCTCACGTTGCCGAACGGTGCCCCTGGTCGTCTTAAGCCACAAATGTACTGCATCAAACACCCCCGTTTTAATTACCCTGGATCTGCTTAATTTATGCTGGTAGAAGGCGTGTGGAGCAATTACCTTTGTTGATGGAAAATGTTTTACCAAATTAAGGGGTGGGAATTTGAACCCAATTAGTTACCTTCAGTTGACTGACTAAATGCTTATTTTCCATCAGTGCAGTTTCCAAACAACTCTTCATTTGGTGGTGGGGAGATCACCTGGGCTTACTGCAGAAGGCTGGCAGCTCACTGCCAGGCTGGGTGGTGTCTGGCCCGACCCTGTTAGCTTCCAGGAAGGTGAGGAAGCAGCCTCCATCCAGCACTGGAGATCTTTGAGTTATTTATGTCGATTCCTCCCTCAGGTCCATAAAAGGTGGCTCCGATTCCTCCCTTTCTGAGCCCCGGCCAGCTCGGTCCGGCCGAGCCTTCCTGTTCCGGGTCCTCCGGGCGGCTCTCCCACTTCAGCTTCTGCTGCTGCTCCTCGTCGGGCTCGCCTGCCTTGTGCCAGTGTCCGAGGAAGACTACAGCTGTGCCCTCTCCAACAATTTTGCCCGATCATTCCACCCCATGCTCAGATACACCAACGGCCCGCCTCCACTCTGAACCAAGCCGGTGCCGTCGGCGGCAGTGCCGGGAGCACAGGGAGGATCTGGCCGAGGGCAAGAAGAGGACCTGAATCTTGGCAGATGCACTCGGGGTGGCAGCTTTAGCTCGCCTCCACATCCCACGTGTGTGCAAATCGTGGCTTCGGAGGTGGATGATAAACAGTGACGAGAGGAGAGCAAGTAGTTGCGGGAAGGTTTGGAAGGGTCTTTCTTTGAACCTGAACCTCAGCACAAAAGAGATTAAGGACCTCCAATGTTCCCTGGAAGCGCAGACTCATTCTGTGCATCCCCAGGGACTTCAGCAGACCATCTGGGAGGTTTCCCACAGTGCTGCTCCATCCAGTCAATAAAGGATGCTACCTGAGTGCCATGTCGGCCTCGAATAATCTACCAACCAACCAGTGCTGATGAGATTTTAGAACCCTGTAACATACATTTTTTAAGAGCTTATATGGCAACTTCCTTTCTACCTTGTTTTCCTTTGGGGCATGATGTTCTAACCCTTGCTTTAGAAGCACAAGCTGTAAATCTACAAAGCACTTTTTTAAGTATAAAGAAGAACTGGATGTAATAAATAAGACCATGGAAGGCTTTATGTGAAAAAAAAGGTGAATGTTAGAGTAAAAAAATATTTATGTATGTACAGTTTGCTAAAGCCAAGTTTTGTTTGTATCGATTTCTTTGCATTTATTATAGATATTATAAAATATTTTGTCTGTGCTTTTTATTGTCCCTGAAGAAATGACTCTCAGTTTCCCTATTAAGCAGGCACTTATCAGAACGCCACTCAAATTATCTTTTTTGTGGAATGAATGAAGCTGAAACAGAAGTACATTAGGAAAAAGGATGAATGGAGGTGGTGTATATTTAGACACAGAGAACTCCAGATGATTCCTTCTCCCGCCTCCTTGCACAGCCAATCACATCTCTTGGCCTCTTGCTCCCCAGCATCTTTCATACTCTCTTTTCCCCTTGGCACATTTGGAAGAACCTCCCATGCCACTTCATCCCAAGGGTATGCAAAAGCCATATGAATTTTCCTAACGCACTCTTGTTCAGATCCCTTCTTTGCTCCAAAATCTTCTGTTTTGATTGTCTAGCAGAAGAAATATACTTTAAGTCTCTCAAGTCTGAATACAATAAAGATTTTATTCTGCCTCTCTAATCTTGCCAACAAGTGGCCCTCAAGGAATTGTTTGGTGCTCATGTTGTTTTAATCCTCCATTTAATAATCAGACAGGGAGGATTTATATGAAATCCAGGCTTCAGGCTTCTCTTGCGAATGGAAAGCTTACGTGTCCTGGACACATATTTCTACATGACAGATAATTTGCTGGAATGACGTGGCTGCTGTCCCTTGAAGAGTAGAAGGAGACAGTTTTTATGTTTGCTCATATACATGATCAACCACTCTCATTGCCTGTACCAGCCTAACTTCTGTAGGTATTTAGTTTACAAATCCTGTTCTAAATTGAGAATTTAAACCAAACCAAGGTACTCAGAATTACCTGGAACCGCCGTCCATAGCTTCCATGACGTTCGTAGCCTGAGTGCCTTCTCAGCTAGGGGTCTGGAGGTTTATTAGGTTTTCTGATTTCTGGGCTCACTGTGGATCTTCCAATTCAATCTCTGGGGGTACCGCCTGGGAGCTTGCGTTTTAACCAGATGCCTGAGATGATTTTAGTCCTACTAACTGTTGAAAGCACTGCTCTATACCTTCTTAGCTTCACCTTTCTGTTCTCACTACTCCTTCTCTCCCACCGCACAAGACTCAGCTCACGAGCCACCTGCTCTCTGGAGACCCCAGATCACTGCTGGATGGTACTTACGACTTCCCCCGACTGCACTTTCCTCCTGCGGCATTTCTGTCGTACTCGTTCTGCTGTCGGGCTGTTCCTGTCTGCTTCCCCCTGGAATCCTGCTCAGGGAACAGATCGGAGTTAGATGTTCTTTTCTCGAGAAGACAAACCTGAGTGTAATGTTTCCTGTCTTCCTGCTTCTGGAAAGACTGTGAGCAGCAGTGGAGATTGGAGTTGAAGGATTCCCTGCGCCCTCATCTGAGATGGGCCCCTCTCCAGGGTTCGCTCTTCCCTCATTTCCCCGTTTCCCCCACTCCAAACACCTGGAAGTCATGGTCTTGCCTCCAGAGCAATCCAGCCCTTTAAGAGACACATTGCCACCGTGACGGAAGTCACCACACACTGAGACATAGTCATGGTGAGGGCCAGCACAGAGGGATCTCAGGGCCGTTTCTCCTCCACATTGCAGTTAGCTGACATCACACATTTCCCGTCACAGAAGAACCAAATGTTAAATGTGGCTGAGAAAACAGTTTGGCTTTAAGAAAAAGGTTAGAGTCCCATTTGGGCCTTTCTAAAATCCCCTGCGAAACACTCAACAGGAGGCATCATGTGTGTTTCTAGTAAATTTTGTGAAGACTTAAAAGAAGGTTGGAACAGGACAGAAGAAGGAAGCCCGGGTGAGTGTAAGCATTGAAGCCACCTGGTGATGGTTTTCCCCAGATGATGATATGACCAGTGGAGCAAGGACCCTGCCAGCCACAGATGAGACTAAGGAATCTGTCTGATCCCACACACTCTCACTTGGTTCCTGAGGGAGGGGACACACGGTCACATTAGGAGAATCCTCCCTGCGCCAGCAGCTTTGTGGCAACAGAGAAGGAGAAAGTACATTCAGCGAAGGCTTTGCGGACGAGGTGGGGGCGCTGAAGGAATATTAAGGGGCCAAAAGGGCACTGATGGCTGATAAAGAGGCCCTCACTTCTGGAGCAAGGACTGTCAGGATCCCTGCTGTGGCCTGGATCTGTGCAGTGTTGTCCCCAGAGAGCGATGGGTGAGGAATAGAAGAGCAGAGGGATGAGCCGCCAATTAGGAAGGTAGGATTAATAATCTCTGAGTAATGAGATCTTCACAAGCAGACAGAAACTGTTAGAGAAGCTAAGGAGAGAGAAAATCCATAAAGCTAAGGATGGAGAGAGAAAAGGGAGTTAGAAACTAGAAGTAGTGACTTAGTAAGAAATCCAGATAGGAGTGAAAGGTTTTGGTGGAAACTCTGCCTGGGGAGCAGGAATGTTGTCTCCTGGAAAATGGGGCGGCGGCAGCTTCCCTTGTTTTTGTAAGAAGTGAAAAGCGATTCCTTCAAAAGATTTGGTTGGGCAGTTGAGCAAGCTGAGGGCTGAGATTTACTGTAAAGAGGCAGGTTGGGGAAGACAGATTTATAGCCTATGTCCCGGGGCCAAATACTAAGAAATCAAAGCTACAAAAGTTTATTGGCAAGCCACCTAAGAGATTGTAAAGCAAAGAAAGGTGGAGCGCAATGATTTAGGAGAGCCGGTCATGGCCGGAAAAACAAGATCTCGAGCTGGTCTGGATGCTCCCGAGAGCCGTCCCAAGAGCTGGGTTCTCTACCCGCTACCCACCCGTCCACCATCACCAGCACCAAACATGCCCTTAGGGAATTGTGCGGAAATAATACATCCTCAGAAGATATGCCGATTAGGACCAGAAACACCCGGGCAGAGCAGCATCCACTCATGCCACACGTTTGGAAGACCCACCTAGGAGCAGGGACTGCTCCAAACTCCTCCAGAGTCAAGTCTCAGCTGGGACCTCATCCCTTCCTGTTAAATTAGCATTTAAAGGTTCATCGCTGGGACTTTGACACACAGGATCTTCTGTATTTCCCTCCACCAAGTCCTGAAACTTGGGATGAAGGATAATGAGGACACTAGAAGGGAACCGAACAGAAACCATCTCTAGCCTAGAGGAGAAAGGGGGATTAAGCCGTGAGATCTGGCTTCGTTTTCGGTCAGCAGATTTCCTCTCCTTTCCACTTCCTTGTCCACTGGTTTACGTTGTCATGGGATTTGTTTTTGAAGAGTCTGTGAAAGTGGAGGCAGGTGGAGTGGTTTACAAGCCAAAAGGCAGTATCTGCGTAGATGCAACACTAAGATGTTAATTCGGGTGATGAGAAGAGGTGTCTTACTGAGAGTGGTCATTTCAATTTTAGGTTTAGTAATAGATTGTGATAGTTGTGGCTGTCAGACCCCAAGTAACCCAGAGATAGTGAAACTTAAAAGGAATGATTTTTATTTTTCAGTTCCTGGCTTCTCACTCACCCCTCTCTCAGAGTTTAAAATATCCACTGTAGGGGAGGGTATATAGCTCAGTGGCAGGGCGCGTGCTTAGCATGCACAAGGTCCTGGGTTCAATCCCCAGTACTTTCATTAAAAAATACATAAATAAATAAAAATAAGTGAACCTAATCCCCCCTCCCACTAAAATAAAATAAAATAAAATCTCTTCCAAGAAGCCATTTCGGAATACCTCAGAGGGGCTTAAATGTGGGGGAGAACCCTCATTCAGATGAGTAAGTGAAGGAGCTGGGTGAATTGGGGGCACTTCCAGCAGCCTCTGCTCAGTGGCCTCTGTGCAGGGCAGCTGAGGGTTTCTCAAAAGGAGGGGTGTTCTGTCTGTTGTTGGGCAGAAGGTAGGAACCAGAGGAATTCACTTGAACTCTGTGGTCAGGAAGGAGCATCTTGGAAAGCGAAGGAAGTTGGAAAGTTGAAAAAGGCTAATAAAAAACAGGGTGATATGCTGTAACACATGCTGAACAACGAGGAACATTTAATCTGGGGAGCTGAGGAAGCCAGGGGACTTGGACTTAATCTTTCTAAAATATGAAGGTCATGGTAAAATGAATCAGCCTGGCAAATTTTTTTTAACCTGTTACCTAATACAGAAGCAGGATCATTACTGAATTTGAAAAACCCAGTTATAGCAGAAGAAAGTGCTTCGTAAGCTGTGCTGCAGGCGGCTGCGCTTGATGCTGTCGGTGGTGGAGAAGAAATCTGGCTCTCCCGGCTGAAGAGTGACAGCGTGGCCTCAGAGCTGTGCGTCCCCAGCCCCTGCCTGAATCCTGCTGGACACATTCTTGAGGCAGTTGCTGGGCTCAGAAAGTGAAGTTGCCAAACAGCTACCAAGATCGAGAACAGTTCCAGGCACTTACCCCCAACCCCAAATCACCCAGCACAGTTCACTTTCCAGCCCCGACACCACGCCTCCCTGTGGGATTTACAGGTTGACCAGAAACCACAGGGATGTGTTCTGCTACAGGGCACTCTGTCCAGGCCACTGATGTTCCAAGTGTGTTCCAGATCAGCAGCATCAGAGTCATCTGGAAACTTGCTCAGAATGCATCACGTTCAGCTCCAAGCCCCAACCTGCCCCAGATTTCCCCATCTTGGGGCCGTTTAATCTCTCCCCAGCTGGTCACAGTGGCAAGCTATGAAACAATTTCCCCAGCCTCCCCCACCCACTTGTGACGTCAGCTTCATCAAATAGTTTTCTATATAAAACTGGATTTTTATTCTGGACTCCATCCTGTGCTCTTGATCTATCTTTCCAATGCTGTCTTAATTATAGCAGTATATAGTATAACTGATTATGATAATAATGTATTTATATAGTTATATATAAATATAAGGTATATAATAAACAATACAAATATGCAATATCAATATATAACTTAATTCATGAGTAGAGTATATTAGTTACTTTGTTACAAGTTTTCATACATCTTAGGGTAAATTTCATTTCTTCCTTTTTTTAAATACGTGTCTATTTTAAGACTCATTGCTAAAAAAAAAAAACAACCATTTGAATTACAAAAGATTCTCTTGTTTTCCAAAGAAAAATTAACAGTTTCCTAGCTCCCTCTCAGTCATCTCCCAATTTGATGTTCCTTTTCTATGCCTTTTGATTTTCTTATTCAAACAGCACACATATATGTCTTTAAAAATTGGATCTATTTTTAACATTCCGTGATTTGCATTTTTCACTTAACAATATTCCACAGACATATCAATAGGTATGTGCCCCTCTTCGTTGCATTGGACATCTCAGTATCTTTTTTCAACAGTTCTTTCTTTCCAGATTTTTGCCATCTAAACAGCCCTGCAGTAAACATGCCTGTGTGTGTATGCATGCTTATTTTTGTGTGGTGCTGCTTTAATTTCCCTAAGATGCATTGTTCAAGGTGGAATTACTGAATCCAAAAGGTCTGTGTATTTTAAATTTTAATTAATTCTGCCAGATTATTTTCTGAAAAGCTGTAATAATTTACAGTCCCACCTACAGTGGAGAAGAGAACCCTTTTCCACAGACCCTCCCTAAGTCTAGAGCAGTGACTTCCAGATTATGCAAATTCATTCCAAATTATTGATGTTCAAATTCTGTACATTAACATCTTTCAGGGACGTTTTTAAAATGTAGAACCCCAGGCCTCACTCCAAACCAAATAAATCATGGGTTTCTTGGTATCAGTATTTGAAGCTCTGCAGGTGATTCTCTAGTGCAGGCTAGTTCAGAAGGGCTGGATTAGATGTTATCTGTCTCCTAAAATATTGCCCAGCTGAGGCAAGAGTAGCTTGTTGTTTTTAAAACGTCCATTTCCGTGACCAGTTTATCTGACTGATGACTGTTCCATTTGTATTACCTCTGTGCGAAGTCTGTTTTATTCTCTGCTTTTCTATTTCTCTCATTTTTATGCTATTTCCAAGAAACTCTTTGTATATTAGAAAATTAACCCTGTCTATCATATCATTTGTCTTGACTTTATACAGTTCCTTTAGTCACACAGAAAGCTTTAATTTTTGTGTATCTAATCTGACAGGCTCTTTCTCCTTCGTAGATACCGGATATTCTATATTAAGACAGCCTTTTCCACTCCAGCATTGTGCAAATGTTTGCTTGTATTTTCTGCTAGTAGTTCTGTGATCTATTTGGAATTATTTATGTAGCTTCTGTGAAGTAAGGAACTATTTTGTCATTTTTCAAGTAAATAGACAACTGTCCCAGTGCCGGTCAGGAACAAGACAAGGATACCTCCTGTGAACATTAGTTTTTAGCCGCCTGTATGTCATTCAGCACAGGGCTTGTTGAGTAAATTATAGTGCATATATGAAGTATTTATTATATGCAATTTTTTTAAAAAGAGATCAATCTATATTTATTTGGGGGAGAGTGTGCCTACCACATATTCTTAAATTTTAAGAAAAAGTTGTAGAATGGTTTCAGTATGCCCTCAGTTTTGTAGAAAGAAAACCCACATTAATTGTTTAAGGCAAGGAAAGAGTTTAGAAAAACATATCTGAAAATCAAAGTTTAACATTGTGAATAGAGGGAGAAACAATTTTAAACACATTATTTAAAATGTGACAAGGAGCGTGGTTTGTTTTTGAGATCCAAATTGCTGCACTAATGATAATAATTTTAAAAGACAAGAAAAAGGTGTTTCTGTTCTTGCATGAGGAGACATTTGATTTGTTTTTAATTAAAAAATATTTTTTGATATATTCAAAATAAAAGATGACAGATCATTTATTAAAAATGGCAGAATCCTAACAGCTGACTCCACTCCAGCTGGTCATCCTGGATTAATCGTTGGTTCCAGGACATCAGAGCAAAGATGGTTCAAGCCCCCTGTTTGAGACGAGAGGGTTCCCTGACCTCGGTACTTGCTGAATCCCCAGGGAAGAGTGATCCTGGGAGATAAGTCCTCCAGACGGAACTTAATTGTTCAGGAAATCCCTCCACTTTCTGAATCAACACTCTCCTCCTGAAGTCAGTCAGCTTGCAGGTGAGATCAGTCCATCAAGCACAGCCTGACCACCGGACGTGATGGGGGCGGGACACCGGCAGTCACTGGCTTCTTACCCGCTGGTGCCCCATCCTCCCTGATGCGGGTGCCTCAGAGCCACCCTGCTTTACTGTTTCCTTGAAGTCTGCTCCTGCTCAGCAACCTCCTGAGAGAGTCTGCCTACTAAACCCAGGCTTTGGAGTGAGGTTCAGTCGCTCCTCCCGCACAACCCCTATCAGAATAGGAAACTGATGGGAGAACGCAAAGGGCCTGGACGTCTATAAAGTCCTTTTTGTCCAAGACTTATTACAGAGGTCACCTGTAGCAGACAGGTGGGCTCAACCTGCAGCTCAGCTGTCTCCTCACTGTGTGACCTGAGCAAGTTACTTACCCTTTTTATTCCTCAGTTTCCTCCTCTGTAACATGGGACACTACTAGTACCCACAGCCTGGGGCTGTCACGAGGAATAAGTGCACCAGTGCCCGTGCAAGGCAAGTGCTGGGGGCGGTGACACTGACCGGCTTACTGTTCTTTACTCCAGTTTGAAATTGATTTCAGAAATGGCTATTGGGAAGCGCTTGCCACATGTTCTTCCCACACTCGTTTTTTAACCTTTTTAAGGAGGAGAAAGGCTCTTAGAAACTTGAAAGCCCTACTGGTGTCAGGGAATCAGCCAGCAGGAACAGACAGGCTCTGCTTTGCATTTCTGAAGCCCTCCCCCTGCCTCACCAGGTGGCGTTCCCTCAGGACATCACCTTCCCCCACTCCTGCCGTCCTCTTAGCTGGGTGAGAGGGAGAGGACTTGTGACCTGATGATGCCTGACAAAGGTCGCAAACTATAGACCAAGATAAGCATCAGCCAACTACAGCCTGGGGCCTGTTCTTATAGGCCCTGGGCCTAAGAATGGGTTTCATATTTTTAAGAGTTGTAAAGCAAAAGCTGACAAATGAAAAGTTGCTGCCAGCCACAGTAAGACACTCGCTGGCTCTTTACAGGAAGTTTGCTGGCCCAAGGGCTAGAGTTACCTCAGAAAAATACCGTCAGTGGCAGGGCTGTCCTAGGTACGGCCCGGAGCCTGGCCCGGAGCCTGTCTGACTCCTTTCTTTTCCTTTTTTTTTTTTTAAATCCGTTTTATTTTTTTCCACATTATTTTTGGGGTGGGTGGGTAATTAGGTTTATTTATGTACTTACTTTATCGGAGGGACAGGGGGTTGAACCCAGAACGCCGTGCATGCTAAGCACGCGCTCGGCCACTGAGCTCTACCCTCCCCCTCAGACTCCCTTCTCCGGACAAGACTTCTTGGAACGACATCCCCACGGGGTTGGCTCAGGGCTCAGTCGACTCTCCCACACCTCAGTCTGGCCGCCACTGGGGGTTGTTTCCCCCCTGGAATCACTTCTGTGGCGTCCGTGGAGAACTCTTCCTTTCTTTCTGCCCCCAAGATTTTTGCTGCTGCTGTTGGATTCTGTTGGGGGTGAGGTGGGGCCAGAGCTTGAATGTTTGTCCTTGGAATGGAAGTGGCATCTTTGTTCATGAGTAATAGGCACGGAGGGTTCTGCTAATCCTCTGGCCTCTCAGAAACCGGGCTATTCAAGTCCTGGGTGGGGCGCCTGCCAGGTCACTGGTCCTCGCTGTGCCCAGAGCTGTGGGTGCCGCCATCAGACAAGCAAGCCTGCTGGCCCCTTGGCAGGGCTTCTTCCTCAGGGCCGGGACTTCCCTCTGGCAAAGAGAGTGCACAGGTGGCTTCCCAGAGCCCTGCAGGTACGGGAGGTGGTGGACCCAGATGCATAGTATGTCAAGTGATAAACCTTGTTTGTTCCGCGTTTTGGCTCCTTCTTATTGACTCAGTGATTTCCTGGCATGATTTCCTTGAGGGCTTCATCAAGAAGTTTCTTCTCTTGGTGGCCTTTGTGGTGCCCCAGAGGTCTCCACAGCCCGGCAAGTGCTGAGAGCTGGAGTCCCCAGTGTCACAGAGCAGTGGGGGCTGGGGATTAAGGAAGGCTCACCTGTCAGAGCACTTTACTGGAGACGGGGCACAGGAAATTTGAAAGGACTTCTCTTTGATTCTTCTGCCTCGGTGCAATCACAGAAAATAAATGACAAAGCTCCATATTGCTTTAAGCTCTCTGATACAGGCTTTCCATTGCTTTTGAATTTTTAGCTTATGTTTTTTTTTATTTATTCATTTTTTATTGAAGTACCGTCAGTTATAATGTGTCGATTTCTGGTATACAGCACAATGTCCCAGTCATGCATATACATACATATAATTGTTTCATTGCTTTTTTAAACCAAGGCCAAAGCTTAGCAGCTTTTGCCACAGGAATAAGCCTGGAGCCAACTGGGGTCTGTCTTTTCGGGGTCCAGGTCTTTCCACTTCCTGAACTCAGGTTCTCATGATCCTGGGCTAGAAACAGTCCCAACCCTGCCAAGTAATTAAAACAAGCTTCTCTATCTAAACCTCTTTTCATCAACCCACTAATATTTTTCCTTATACCCCCCCCCCTTTTTTTTAGCATTCAAGAATGAATTGGATTGTAAGGATTGTTAAGGGGTGTTTTTGTGTATTTAATCATAAAGTCAAAGGTGAGTGAATGGGTTATTTGCTCTAGTGAAGCGTCTAGCAGCCCCAGTTTGGCACCTTCAGCCCTTTTCATTTACAAGGAAACGCCGTCTTTGCCCTGGTTAAGCCCCAGAAATCTGTCTGCACCCGGTGTCCTCAAGGGACTGGGACGACACACAGAGCAGCTCCCAGAGGCGGTGGCAGGGCCCCCTCCTGCTGCCCGCGCCATCCTCTTGTCCCTCCTGCCTCCCTCTCCAGCCTGTGGTCTGGGGCCCTGGGTCTTGACATGCGCTCTCTCTGGTTGTAAATCTGGAAATACTCAGGAATCTTTACACCTTGCACTGAATTCATTCAGCCCATAAAATGTTTACCAGCTCACAAACCTTTCATTGGCCGTTCCCACAATTATTGATTTCTCACTGAAAAGGCATCTGATGGCAGGCCCCGGAGCTGCAGAAAGGCCTCGCGGATCTCTGCAGCTGGAAAGGCACCCAGGGCGCTGTCTCTCCCATTGGCTAGGGGGCTGGCTCTTGGCAAAGCGTCCAGAGCAGGCTGTTTTGTTGGAGTCCCTTCCTCTGCTCCTAGCAGGCCTGGCCCCTGAGGTTAGCCCACCTTTGTTTACCCCAGTGCTTCCTTGCTCCAGTTTTTTGTTTTTTAAACCTTTATCTAATTAAGATGGAAACTCCCATTTTGTCAATTCTAGACAGATGCCAAGTGCCTTGGCCATGACCATGGTCCTGTTCCTGGGCTGTGTGGTAGGAGCTAGTCTTGTGACAAAGGCAGGGAGTGAGCCTGGCCCAGGTACCATCACCCTGAAACAGGTCCTGCTGCTAATGAGGGTGTCACTGCCTCTGACTTCAAGGTCTCAGATCATCAGCTAGAAATAGAGCTTCCCCTGTTGCCAAGGGACAGACAAAAATCACTCGTCAGCTCACCCGAGGCTCCTGGCAGAAACCAGGGGCAGGCAGGGTGCCTGGATGACCTCAGAAACCAAGAGCACTGGCACCAAGTTCCAGGGGGCATTAACAGAAGACATGCTTCTCAAGCTTTCCCACCCCAAGGCCACCCTCTGGGAAGAGTAGGGGGCACATTTCTCCCGAACTTGAGGGGCATAGCCTTAGGCATCCTGCCCAAAGTGCCACATTTCTTTGAAGAGTCACATTTTGCCTTTAAAATTCATGGGAATTTTTCTTTCTACTCATAAAATGTGAATGCTTGTTTAAATACAAAAGTTGTGAAAGCTTGTGTAAATACAAAAGTTACCACTTTCTCTGATCTTGAGTAAAATGTCCTATATACTCTATGACTTTAAGTAACCCTCAGTTTAATAAGGGCCGATCACGTTTGAAGTCGGGAGGACTGATCCAATGTCTGCCATTCACGAGATTTCTGGTCCTGGGAACCTTACTGAATTGTTAATCCTCAGTTTCCTCATCTACAAAGTAAGGACAATAATGTAGGCATCATAGCTGAAAAGATTACCTGGAAAAATTTTTATAAAGCTAGTACCTGGCATAGTGGAACACCTAATAAATGGTACCTGTGTGTGTATGAGTATGAATGTGCATGTGTTGTGTGGCTCAGGGTTGAAAGGAAAATCAAAACTCATTCCATCTGCAGAGAGAACCTCTTCAACCTTTGGGCTTAGAGGTTATCCAGTCCATGCAGAGGTACCTTCTGCTGCAGGAATTCACCCAACCCCTACTTCCAGCCAGGTGTCCCAGATTATCTGTAGGCAGTTCCATTAGAAAGTGTATCTCTCTTGAATGAATGTCTCTCCCCTGGCTTTAGCACTGCTCTTCCAGTGGTAGTCACAAATATTGCACTTTTAAGCAACCATGAATGTTAACTTAAAACTAGCTTCTTAATGAAAGTAATCTGGTAAGAAAAGTTACAAAACTTTGCAGCCCCAAGGCATCCATTCTGTATTTTTCGAGAAGCAAATCTAAATACAGCAGTTCTGAATTCAAATGTAAAGGCTTAAGAATATGTCACATTGGAGAATGTGGTTTGGAGCCAGTGTGTGTGTCGATCTACTCCCAGGCAGGCATTCCAACTTTGACAAATGCCAACGGATAGTTTGGTAACTTTCACAGATTGCTAAACGTTCTCCCCAAAGCTGGATGAATGCTGGAAGTAAGCCCACGGCACATGTAGACAAGTCTGTTCCTTAGTAGTCCAAGAAGGATAATGAGACGGACGGGGTATATGGAGAGGGTTTCCAGCTACGTTCCCGTGAAGAAATTGGTAAGCCTCTGCTCCAAAAAGCAATATAAAGCTGACCGAAACTGACAAAAACAACCATTTCAGCGCTCTGCAAAGTGACCAAAGGCATATGACAATGTGAGAGAAGTTTATCCTTGAAAAACTGCTGAACTTGGGTAAGTACTGAGTGAATCTCTGGCATTCTTGCCTGGGGCTACTCCCATCCCCGACCCCCACCACTTTGGTCAGCACCAGAGCAGGACACATCAGAAGGACCGACAGCTTTGCTGCTGTGGCCACAGTCTCAGGCAGCTCGCTGGATTTGGTGGGTGAGCAGGGAAGACCAAGGCTGTGATAGCCTGAGGTTGTGGTTGTGGTTGGGGCAAGCCCATTCCTGGCGGAGTCTGTGAACATGTGTAGCAGAAACTAGAAAGTGCCCAGGCTAGCCCCACACTCTTGTCTGAACCTGCAGGCAGAAAGCTGGGTCAGACCTGAAAATAGCCTGAAAATCAAAGGTGTTCCCCTGTCCACAGGCAGATTCATCAGCCAAGGATAGAAGCCTTACTGGTCCCGGATGTTGGGCAATGTCTGTTCAGTCATTGGATACCCTCAAAGCTATGCAGGCAGCTCCTAGGAAGTCAGGCTTGAAAATCAAAACGCGAATATTAATTTAAGAACCTAGCAGAAACAGCAGATGCCAAATGCTGTAGGAGAGACAAATTGTACCTATTTAACCCAGGTGAGTTACTAAAGAAAAAAACCACACTGGCCCATAACACCAACAGCAGCCCCCTTAGAGGGATCAGAATCCAGAGTGGCTATAATGTAGTGTCCAAAGCGTTGTTTGCAATAAAAAATTTTGAGATGTGCAAAGGAACTGGAAGATGTGACCTATAGTCAGAAGAAAAGAGATCAAAAGAAATTGTTTTTGTGTCTCCCCAGATGCTGGATTTAGCTGACAACTCCAAGCACCTAGGACGAATGTGTTAATATAGCTAACAGAAATCATGTTTAAAGAGTTAAGGTATGACCATAGTGAATCCATAAATAGGGATTCTCAATAAGAGATAGAATTGATAAGAAAAAAGAACTCAATTTTTATCCTGGAGCTGAAATGGATAATAACGGAAATGAAAAATAAAATTCACTGAAAGGGCTCGACCTCAGAGTCAAGATGACAGACAAAAAGAATCAGTTCCCTTGAAGATGGTTGAATAGAAATCACCTTATTTGACGAACAGAGAGGGGAAAAGGATTAAAGAAAAATGAACAGAGCCTCAGAAACATACAGGACAACGTCAAATGTACTGACATGTATATAATGAGAGTCAAAGAGGAGAGGAGAGAGATGGAGAGGGAGAAAAATTATTTGAAAAAATAATGGCTGAAAACTTCCCAAACCTGATGAAAAACACCAATCTACACATCCAAGAAACTCAGTGAATCGTAAGTAAGACACACACAGGAAGACCTACACTGAAACACATCATGTCATGCTGTTCAGTGAGTATGATGAGAAAATGCTGAAAGTCGCAAGGAAGAGGTAACTCATTACATCCAGGTGAGCATCTAAAGGCTGGAAACAATGGAGGCCAGAAGGCAGTGAGATGATATAGTCAATGTGCTGAAGACAAAACAAAACAGACAGATGTCCAAGGATTCTACATACAGAAGAAGCATCTTTCAAAAATGAAGGTGAAATAATTAACAGATAAAGATGGAGAATTCGTTGCTAGTAGACTTTCCCTACAAGAAATACTCTAGGAATTCCTTCAGGCTGGAAGAAAATGACACCAGACAGTCACTCGGACCTGCAGGAAGAAGCGAAGAGCGCTGAAAATGGTAACTATGTTGAATGATATTAAAAAGTCTCTAAATGCGTACCTTTTCTCATTTTTGTCTGACTTTCTTTAAAAGATATAACGTTGTATAAGCCAGCAAATTTTTATTGTTGGGTTCATAACATATATAGATATTTATGACAATAATAACACAAAAGAGAGGGGGAGAGAATGAAGCTATAGTGGAACAAAAACTTTTATTTGATTTTTTCAAATTTAAATTAGTATTAATCTGAAATAAACTGGATGGGTTAAGATGCACAGTGTAAGAGCAACCACTAAGAAAATAATTTTAAAATAGTAAAAGAAAAAAAATCAATAGAAAAATTAAATTAGCACCCTAAAGATAATTTATTTAACCAAAACAGAGGAGGGGCCTGTAATGAAAGAACAGAAGAATGAAAAAGACCGGAGGCATGTACAAAACAGTAACAAAATGGCAAGCGTAAACCCAGCCTATCAACAAGTCCATTAAGTGTCAATGCTCGCAGAGGGTAACAACAATTACAGTAATGATGTCCAATGCGAGCTGAGAGCTTCCCATGGGCAGCTCCCACACCAGGCACTTTAGACTTTAATCTCTTTTGTTCTTCGTAGTAGCTCCGTGGGGTGCGTATTGTTCTTATTTACATTTTAGGTATGAGGAAACGAAGGAAAATCAGGACTGAAGAGCTTGCCCGGAGATCATACAAGAAGAAAACAAAATAGCTTCTCGGAATCCAAAAGACTCGAACAACGTGAAAAATCAAACTCGTCCCAGTAAAGAAGGGAGCGCAGACAGGCAGTTGGAGAGGACTGGGGGCGGAGAAAAGGGAGAAGCAGTGCCGTCCACTGTCTGTGAATTAACCCACGTAGTCTTCACAGCAACCCTTCTGGGCAGGTGGCACTGTTACCCCTCTTCACAGGTGAAGAAACTGAGGCACAGGGAAATTACCTTGCCCACAGTCATACAATAAATGGTGGAATAAGGATTCCAACTGATGAATCCAGCTGCAGAGCCAGGGTGAGTAGGGTGGTGCCTCTCAGGAAGTCACGTTCCCCACCCACAATTCATCAGTTAAATCACAGAGAAAATGGGGAAAGGAGAACAGGCAGGTAGCTCTGCAAAGGGAAGGGAGTCCTGAAACAGAAACTAGGGCTGGGATCGGATGGGGATGAATCAGTCTTTCCTGACTCACCTGCAAAATGGGGGAGAAGTTCTTGAAAAATTTTGTAAATTTCAGATCATTCATTCACCCATTCACTCGTTCATTCAATACTCTGGTTTCTCTTCAGATCATATAAATCTTTTGACTTTTACTTGTTCATTCATAGCTAAGTCCTCTCAAGCTTGCTTTCTTCTCCCTCACAAAGAAGGGGGTGGGATTAGGCACTAGAAAACAACTACTGTTTTAATGAGCACCTCATGTAGTCCTCACAACCGCCCTGGGAATTAGGGGTTACTATCACCATTTTGTTGATGAGGACGTGGAGGCTCTGAAAATTCCTGGCCAGTGATCGTAAACTTGTATGTGGTAGAGCCAAGAAGTGAGGCCAGGTCTGTCTGACTCCAGTGGCTACACATGGCCTGGCAGGGAGGGGCAGGGGTGGGAGGGGAACCTGGTATCAGACTGATCGTCTGGATTCCCCGTGCTCTGCAGATGCATGTCATCACCTCGATCTTAGGCAGCTTACACACGCTTACACACACACACACACACACAAAAGACCAGTAAACTTGTCTTTCGTTTAATTCTTTATTTGAACATCAAATAGGTAGAGAAAATTGTTTAAGGTGCTTGAGCATCCCATTGGATTCTTTACTTTTTTTAAGGTGCAAAAGAGGTTAACAAGTGTGCATTAAACAAAGCAAAGCTGCAACAAAACAGAATCACATCAGTAATAGAATGCATTGGCAAAGGGGCATATTACTCCATCAAACACAACTTGGCATTTGAGCCTTTCCCCGTAAAACAAGAGCTCTACACTGAAGAATATGTAGTGCACAAAAAGCATTGTTTTTATAAGCTGTGAGAGAACATAAACTGGCATAATGTCACTTATTAATTCAAGTCTCTATGACCAATGACCTCTCTGTGAATGCAAAGGGGTCTGTGCCTTAGGCACCAGCTCATGGGGTTGTATATCGTTTCCAGGGTACACAGCTCTGTACAAACACACTGAAGACGGGTTTGGAACATGGCAGCATTTACATATTTAAAAAGTTCAGGCACATTTGGATGCAAAAAAAAAAAAAGAATAGAAATTTTTCTTGAATCTCTGACAGTGCAAAATTGAAGTGTCATAATCGAGGCAGCAGATCCTTAGACAACAATTTTAAGTGACTTAGAAAGAGGCCACACTCCCTTGATTCCAAATGGAAAGGAAATGCAGTTAGAAACGGAGGAAGAAGGCCAATGAAAGGGTGGATATTTTGGACCTCAGTTAAATTCGTTTGCTCCAGTTGCGAGGGAGCGCAGCTTCAGGGAGCTCACCTGGGAAGTGTGCAGCGTCAGCTCAGCCGTCTTCCCGAGCCGTGCGCCAAAGAGAGTCACGGTCGTCTCAGATGCTACCGTATGATTCTCTCTGCCTTTCAAATAACGAGTTTCCTGCAAATTTGCCCATGAATGTTTAATGTTACTATGGTCCTAGTGATCACGCCCAGTATCCACAGTCTGTCTCAGAGTCAGGAGGTCTGAACAGGAAGGGATGTGGGTTGGTTTCATGGAGAGGGTATGCTAAACCAATGGTCTAAATCGATGGCCATTTCGGTGTATAAGATTCTAATGCGAGGACAGCTTTATGGGATCAAAGGTAAATGATCAGTAAGACCCTTATTTGTTCAGCCTCCCACAGGCATGGGGGGCATGGCGTGGTTAAACATACTTGTAAGGTTAATGGGGAACTCTAACCAATGACTACACTTCCTTAGGGGCTGGATTTTGCAACCTACGTAGGGTCTTCTCTTTGGCTGAACTAGCCTCTCTGGCTGTTGGACGACAGCATTACAGAATCAGTACCACAAGCCTGAAACTAGGTAATGGCTGAAAGAAACACAGACCACTGGCTGTTCCTTGGACCAGACTGCAGATGCCACTAGTTCTTCCTAGAACTCAAGCTGCCATTGCAGAAACGGCTTTCAGATACAGCTAGTTATTTGTGGTTTACAGGGTGCAAATGGAACACTGAACCCTGGTGCATTCCCTAGGCGCCAGTACTGATCTGCCTCAAAATAGTTCCAAGACTCTTATTACTATACTTCCTGTTCTTCAAATTCCTAAGCCCACTTTCCCACCCTATCCTAACCCCTTCCCCCACCATCGACCATGTCTTTCCAACTTTAAATTGCCTTAGAGTGGGGTAAACGTCCACAGCATATTCCTTACACCCAAGAGAACAGCCGCTGCAAAGTATCAGCTGTCCATTAGTGGCACTTCAAATAAGGATAAGAAGAGATTTCTAAAATTATTTGAAACTTCTGGGCTGACATACCAGTCATCAGGTGTTCTCTGCCCATTTCAAATGTAGTAGTATCTTAACATGAATACAAACATCTTAGATGAATAATGTTAAAACCCTCCACTGGGTTATTGTTTGGATTTAGCTGGTATTACATCATCTATAGTCCTAGAATTTTTTTTTGTTCGTTTTTATTTTTTTAAAAGAAAATCTAAGTAGAAACATTAAAAAGAACCCACCGACCCATTAGCTACTGTCCAAAAATATTACTACTTATATTTTGGTAAAGCAAAATTAGCTGCCCTGAATAATTTTCCTTATCAGGCATAATCTCTGCTACATATGATTGTCTATCATTCAATATCCAACAATAGGCATCTGAATTAGTGCTATTTTGTCTACTGTGGATATAAAAGTTGATATGAAATGTGATCTTCATTTAAATGAATAATCACCAGGCCTCAGGCAAACGACTGTGTACATGACAAGGTAGTAATACAAAAAAAGTAAACATTTTTGTGTTGTTTTGCATGTGAAACCAGTCAAATTAAAACCAGAACAGAATGACTACATTCAATCGTCTGATAAACAAGCATTGCAATTTCAAAAATATATATATTATACTATACAAGGTGCTTCTTAAACAAAAACAAAAACAAAAACAATTATGTTCTAAACATTCTTACTGCGGATACACAAAATTGCCCCCAAATTTCGATGCACTTGTGAAAAAAAAATCTTTTTTTTTTCTGGCCTTCCCAGTTTCCCAGTCCTTTGGTGACCATGTACTGGGGAGTCAGAAATGAGTGAAATCCACTTTTGGAGCAGGCAACCCAAGAGGAGCCCGAGAAGCTTGGCTGGGTTGTTGGCTAACACCTTGCCTCTCAGTGGGGCTCAAGTTACAGACAATGTGGTCACCAGAGAAGCCAGTCTTCCCTTTGAGCTGAGAAGGGGAAACAACTCATCACGGCTCTAGAGAAGCAGGCGGCCAGGGAGGCTGCCCTGTGGCGGGAGTGAGCCTTTCATGTTTCACCGGCAGGTCAGAGTCCTCTGGTCCAACTCCGGTCTCCCCCTCTTGGCTTACGAAGTTTAATGAAATCTGCTTTGGGGGAAGTTTGATTTTTTTTCCTTTTCTTTTTTTTCCCCTCCCCTCAAGGCCAAAACCTGCTTTCTGGATGGACTCTAAACAGTCAAGGGCAGGTGTGGTCTGCCCAGGCCCCAGGCAGCCTGAGTAGGAAGTACTCCCATCCTGGCCCTCCTTTCCTGCCTCAGAGTGTGCCACCCTGAACTGAACCTCCCACTTTTCTCCAGTTTCAGCCCTGTTTTCTCTTTGGTCTCTAGTATCTGCAATAACCATGCACATTTACTATTTAGCCCAGTTTCCCCAGGGTAGAAGTGTCACCAGGGTGCCACTCATTTAAACTGCCCTTGGTCATGGGCTGGGCACCACATCTGACTAATTAATTCACCTTCTGTGTAAGTTACACACTGGGAAGATCTGAGTAGAGCGCCCTCTGCTGATAAGTGTGAGATCACACCGGAACAGGTCATGAAGCCCATTTACTGCAGCAAGTCCTGGGGGAGAGGGCTCTCTCTTATAAAATGAAAACAAACACAAAAGACAAGAATTTATCACTCCCAAGGAAACTGGTACAAGGGGAGGCGGCTTAACTGGGATCAACTTGCTGTTTTCTGTGGGCCCATGGGAAGCAAGAATTAGCTGGAACCCATGACCTGTACATAGTGCTCTCAAAAGCCAACAGTATAGCATTCAGCAACTCTGAAGGTGCAATGTATTAAGCTGGCAAAATCTTGACAACTAGGGGATCTTCCTTCCCTGTGTGCATCTTGTATTCCTATAGGGAAAATGGGTAGACAATCACCAGATATTTTGCTACAGCCATGCAACAGAGCAAAAGCTTTTAGATATTACTTTAATAAGATGATATGTTACTATAGGAATACAAGACGATGTTGTAATGAACCCTGGACCTAGCTTTCTCCAAGTTAGTAATTAAAGGAGCCACTTTCAACTCTTCCCTGTGGCTTATTCTTAGATCCATTAAAAAAAAAAAAAGTGCTTCGCATTCATCGAGGTGAAATGTCCACTCTCCAGGCGTGTGGGTCACAAACAGCTAAAGTGCACAATCGTCTGAGCCCAGCAAGTAGACTGAACTCAGTCAGGAAACGCTAAGGGAATCCTCATGCTGAGTAACATAGCAAAGGGAGACAGAGAACTGTTACAAAGAAATTAGCCCTGGAATCCCTTTGGCTGTTCCCAAAAGAAGTTGTGCCACGAAGAACTGAGCAAGCAAACGATTGGCCACCCATAGGAGAAAGCCAGTGGTGAACGCATGCCAGAGTGTGTGTAGCGGCAGAATTCGGCTCTAGTGATGCATGAAGTGGGTAAAGTGCAACAGGGATTCTCAGGACCTTGGAGGAGACGGTGAGTGGGTGGGGGCTCTCACATGGTAGTGGGGAAATTCTCTGCTTCCCCGGTGATGTAATACATTTGCAAGGAATGCGATGAAGTTGAGCCCGAGCTGGCCAGCTGGCTCTGGTTCAGGTCCTCTGGGGGTGTGCTCCCAAGATTGGAGGGGGCATGCAGGCGGTGGGCATCCAGCATCTCCAGCAGCAGGTCGTAGAGGGGCACCACGTTCTTGCACTTCATGTTATATAGATGCTCCATGCCTTTGTTACTGCGGGTGGGAAGACACAGACAGGATTGCTTTAGACCCTCCTGAGCCCCAGGACTGCTGAAACTCCTGGGAAGGGCAAGGAAGAAAAACTCTGGAGAAACTTAACGCCAGTCTTTCTTCCTATTTCAGGAGACATTTGCAGATTGACTAGGCAGGTGACTTTATTCCTCTCTTATCACCATTGTGGCTAAAAAGACAGTAGATGAGCTATACCGCCAGGTAGGAGGGAGCCTTTTCAATGCCTAAATCAGTTCAAGAGGTTGCCTTGCTTAAAACTTTCCAGTTGCTTCCCATTTAACTCAGACTGAAATCTAAATTGTTGTCCGTGCTCTACAAGGTCCAACAGAGGTGGCGTCCACCCACCCCTCCGAGCTCGTCCTCCCGCCTTCCCCAACCCTCTCTGTCCAGCCACACTAGTTTTCCTGCTGCCCCTAAAGGAACTGAGCTCTTTACTTCCAGACTCAGGGTGTCTGCACTTGCTGCTCCCCCCACATAGATGCACTTCCCTCCAATCTTCGAATGCCACCCCGCCGGAAAGGACTTCCACTACCCCAGTGGCAGTGGCTCCAGCCCCCGCCGCTTCAGCCGTCCTCCGTCACATTACTCTGCTTTCCCCCCAGCACTTACGACAACCTGCAGTTCTGTGTGTGTGTGTGTACGTGTGCATGTGTGTACGTTTATTCTTGGCCCCAATCACATGCACGCGTGCACGCACAGACACACGGTCAACACACACCCCGACACACACAGTGCAGGTTCTGTGAGGGGCAGCAATTTGTCCATCCTGTCAGCCCAGAACAGCGGCAAGAACATGGCAAATGCTCAGAAAATATGGGCTGGAGGTACACAGGAAATGTAGGCAAAGCTGTTTCTCCTTTTCACACTCCTCCACCAGCTACTGCTCTGCTCATTCGCCACCATGCCACCACCAGGGGACAAAAAAACCTGCTATCTAGCTCGAAATTTCTTTTTAAAAAAATTGTGTATCATGAGTAGGCAGACAAGAGCATGTCCTAAAAAACACTTGCGTTTTTAAGTACGGAAAACGTTAGCACGCGTTGGAGACGTGCCATGAAAACACAGCATCAAAGTGATTCGTGTTGTGTATAACACAGCCACCTAAATTACATTTCTAAGTGGTGTTTTGGTCTTTTTTTGTTTCTGTTTTCATTTAAAATGCTGTTAAAGTTAAATGCCCCCCGGATCTGACACCGTCTTCCTCTTGCAACCTAATGAATCATATTTACTATCAGATGAAACCTGGTGTTAAATGCTCTGAATAACAACATATGGCTGAGGCCAAGCTTAACACAACAGAGTTCTGTGATTTCAACTGGCTGAAACGAGACACCACAATATTGTGTGTGTGAGAGCGTGCACGCGGAGGTGGGGGGAGGGGGAGGGGGAGGGGGGAGAGAGAGAGCACACACGTGGCGACAGCGACAGCTCAAAGCTTGCAACAGCTCTTCGCACAATGCAAACAGGAACTGAAGAGAGCTCTCCATTGCTACCCTTGGCCACACGTTGCTAGCAAGGCCTGTATATACAGTGCAGATATATTTTGTGTTAGCTAATTAGTCTTGCCAATGCTGACAGTTAATGGATTTGAAAATTCAGCAATTCCAACCAACAAATAAAAACCTTCCTCTGTGACACATGGTTTCTACATCAGTGAACTTCTGAGCTTAGAGTCCAAGCTGATACATTTTCTTCAAGGGGAAGGTTACTCTCTTGGCCAGGAAATTAGGTAGATGATTATGTTATTCTGATCCACCCCCCTCTTCTCTCTGGGTAATATTCATCAAAAGAAACAGATGGGAAAGGACTGAAAATGTGCACTCTGAATGCAGTCACCTACTTGGCCTGGCCGTTCTAAGTCCTTCATCTGTGACACAGGGATTCCTGGGGACTCCCTGAGAACACAGACTGCAAGCACTGTCTCCCCAACTTTGCCAAGTGGAAGCCACCATTTGCAAATGTCAAATTTATAGTGTAGGGGAAATCCTCAAGTAATGAGTTTGTTCATTCATTAATTTGTTTATTTACTAGTTCACTCTGTGATAACGTGAACACATGGGCCGTGTAAGACTTCATTTGCAGCAGTGCGGGGGAAGGGATACAAAGAAGGAAAGATACATTTATTTTCTCGAAAAGCTAACAATTCTCTAAGTTCTCTCCAGAAAAGGAGGCACCTCGGACTTTGCTGGGATGAACTTCTTGCTGTGTGAGTCATAGTCTCAAGGCCCCTAAAAGTTTGAAGGCCTCTTAAAAATTAATCCAACTCTTTCCAGACACCTTGGTCCTTCCCTTGTAGCCACTAAGACAAGGATTCTCTTTTTCATTCATAGGGTCCTGGTCACATTATAGACTTCATCACTCAGGGACATTATCACTTCACCCCACTGTTGACATTCACATCGGGCTGTGAATCCCACCTGGGTGTTAAGGGTCAGGAGATGCTTCCTGCGAGGAGTGACATCTAAGCTATGACAGGTGAGCTGACCGCTCAGAGAGATTTCGCCTCTGTGCCATGTGTCCCTGCTCCTTGACTTTGGGCCTTACCACGTGGCTTGCTTGGCCAATGAAATGTCTGTGGACATGACTTAGCGAAAAGATTCAAAAGCACTTCCCCAAACAGACTCGCTTTCCTGTGCTTCTGCCACCAACGTGAGAAGAACACGTATGACTCTCTGGTGGGTACACGGAGGATAAGAGGCACTCGGGGTGGTCACCTGGCCCACCTGCAGGCCTGCAGCTTGAAGCAGAGTCCCCAGCTGTGCCCAGCTTCAGTCAGCTGCCCCACAGGGGTGTGAGCGAGCCCAGAGGAGATAAACACCTGCACAGCCCAGCTGTGGCCTGAAAGAGATCCTCCCTCCCCGACCCCAACTTGAAACAGTCGCTTCTGGCCAGGGCCCAGGCTACCAGGAAGTCCTAGATAGTGAAGTGGGGCTAGATTGTAAGAAGTAACTTAAGCCAAATAAAGGGGTTTACACTTTCCTCTCAAAGCCACGGGAAGCCGTTCCAAGGTCTGAAGTAGGAAAGCAGCGTGGTCAGGTTTGGTGTTAGGGCGATCCCGCCGGCTCTGCTGTGCAGAATGGATTAGAAGGATCTAGACTGAAGACAGGGAGACGCGTAGGGCAGCCGGTGCAGAAATCCAGGAGGACCTGATGGTGGCCTGGACCCCGGTAATGGCAGTGGGGGTGCCAGGAATGGACTGTGAGGGACGGAGGTGTCAACGTTGAGGCATTTGGACCCAGAGTCTCTCATTTAGAGTCTCCACTTGTAAGTCGGGGGAGAAGGTACGACGCAGGAACAAAGGCGATGTGCCCAGTGCCTTCCGAGCACGAGAGTGCTCCCTTGATTGGGTGAGACAACGTGAGCAACCAAACATGGCCCTGCTCCTCTCCCCTGCCCTGCACACTGCATACTCTCCCTTGTACGATCTTGCGTGTGCTGCGAACTGAGCGTAACCATCCCCTCCTCTCTGAAGCTTCTCTGACACCTGCCCATACCCCAGACAGATTTACTGCCTCCCTCAACGGTCCTCCCACGTCACTTATGTTTATTATGTGCCCGGAACTATCCCAAGTGTGGGAGCTGTACTCAGGCATCCGCCCTTCCTGGGCCAGCTGTAACACATTGGCTGGATCTCTTTACGTCTCCGCCGTGGGAAACCGAGGATGCCTCACCTCATGTGTCTGAAGTGGGAGAGGATGAGGAGGAGCTGGGCCAGGCGCCGGTGCTGCTGCTGCAGACTGAGGCCCGCCTTGGCCATCAGATGGATCAAGGTGTCTATGATCTTGTCCAGGACACGGTGGATGTGGTCCTTCTCTTCTAGAGACTTCAGGGTGCTGGACAGAAATGTGTACACTCCTGAAAGTGCAGAGAGAGAGTGAGAGAGAGAGAGAAAAACGCAAAGAGGATGAGGTCCAGGAGACTGGGAATATGCATGGGACGGAATACTGGGCTGGTGCCTCCCTCCAGCCCCCTGCCCCACGCCCTGCACAGCAATGGGGGAGTTCAGGACCTGTCTGCTCCAAGCAACTATGCAAAATTCTGAGAGCACGTGTCTGAGAAACTCATGTGACCGCCTGTGTGTGAGCCAGTTTCCAGGATCTGTCATCATTATTTCCTGGAAAGCCACCGCTCGCCTTGGGGCCATAATGGTAACACCAGCCACCTCTTCTCTGACAAGCCTGCCACCTACACTAACTGTCCCGTTAACGCCGATGACAACTCCATAAGGGAGGCATTATTGTGCCTTTTCACACGAAGAAATTGAAGGTCAGAGAACTGCATTAACCTGCTGAGATAACTGGAGGGGATGAAGCAGAACTGAGAACAAGCCCGCGGGCTGACTCCACATCTGGTCTTTATAATGGAGACTCTCAGGAGACAAGTGATGCTCTCAGCAAGGTGCAGAGACAGTCCAAGTGATCTGCTAAGTGACTGACAGGTAATTCTTCCAGGCAGGATTTAATTTGCTGTTACATTTCGGGTCAGGCTTGGGGCCTTCATACTTTTCACCCTCAGCTGAAAGGCTGAGGATGGGCGGGTAGGCAGGACCATGGGAACTGCTATTTTTCATGGCCTGGCATGTGTGTTTTTTTTTTCCTTTCTTATGGTAATAAATCCTGCTTCAGGGCCACAGGTAAACTCAGGACCAAAACTAGACAATCAGGTCACTCTGTTCTTTTGGGTACGATTAGCCCTGAGCTAGACAGCTTTTTCTGGGCTTGTATATGGAAGTTGTGAGACAGAAATTCTTCTCTCTGGGGTCGAGGCACTGGGACGATGAGAGAATATGGGGCTTTTACGTGCCATCTTCCCAGTACGTGGAGCTCCCACCTACAGAATGGAGCCAAACAACAACCAGCAGAGGTGACGGTGACACCGGGGGAGAGGCGGCAGGGTAGAGGGGAGATCCTGGCTCCAGTCACAAGGCACCTGGATCCTTTTTCATCTGACCTTAGAGCTCCCATATCGCCTTTGTAACACAGCAACCCACGCATCCCCTTTTCGCTTAACATAGTGTGAGCTGGATTTCTGTTACTTGCAACTGACAGAATCCTGGCTAAGTTGTGAGCTCAGCCCAAGGACCAGAGGAAGGTGAGTGAGAAAGAGGTGAGAAGTACTGAGAACAAAAGGAGGGCTGGATGGAGCAGTCTTGTCTTGAGACCACAAGGATGGATATTCTACCAAGTAAACACTGCAGAATCAGCTCACCCCGCCCAAGGACACCATCCTGCAGGGAGCAGGTGATGTGGCCTTTTTCTCAGGATCTCCATCTACTTAGCAACATTTTTTTGGTCTCACTAGCCCACTGGCCCTCCCATAAATATATTTCTCTCCTCCCCTCCCCCTATCCTCACTGGTGTTTTCAAATTAAAGCCTCCCCAGTGCACGAATCCGTGGCTTTGTACTGGTAATGGAGTGGTGAGTTACCACTCACACGGCAGCCTGTAGGTTGGGAATGGGGGAGACACCCACACGGAGGAACTCATAGTAAACAGAGTTGTAAAAGCTCAGCACGGAAAATGGTTAATAGTTCAAACAAATACAACAACAACAAAACCAGAATGGTCAGGATCTTGGCTTACAAGCCGTTGAAGAGAATAATGTAGCTTTTGCTACCCAGTGGCGCTTTGATCCAAAAACAAATGGAGCCCAGAGTGAGTACGCAGGGGATAAGCAGCAGGATAAGAAAGAAGTTGCTGGGTTACTTACATTCCACGTGGTGGGCTTTTGATAGAGAAAGAATGTATCCATTAGGTAAATGGGCCAATGTGCAGTGGCCTTGGGGTTGGCCTGGAGGTAACGGATGGCAGGGGAGGTTGAGGGGCAGGGGCAGCCTGTGCGGAGCCCCTCCTGCCTCTCACCGCCCTCAGCATCATCACACACATTCCAGCCTCGTGTCCCCAGAGGCTTTGCGTCTGGCTGGCTATCCTGGGAAGCTGCCCAGGCCACAGAGTGGAGTTAATCCAACTTGGATGATGCATTTTCTACCAATTTCCTTTTTTGTTACCACCCAGGATGCTGGCCTCGTTCACCAATAATCCCATTCTTGTCCAAGGAAACCACAGAACTGAGGAGCACGGAGCTTCGATGTCCCTGCTTGGGAAGGTGACACTCGGGCCGCACCTGCTCCTTCTGCTGGCATGCACGTGGCTGGAGCACATGGCGCAGAACCACGGACGACCTCGGGGCCGGCGCTGCACGGTGCCCTTTCTGGGGCGAGTAAGGGCCTTGGCATTCAGACTCTGGGGAGAGCAGTTTTCTCTTGGGCGGCTGGTTCCCCATCTTCGACGTGCCCGTCTGCACCGACTCCTCCCTTCCACATGCTCTCACTGAGAACCTACTGTGTGCGTGCACTGTGTTACGAGATGGGGGTTCCAAGCCTTATTTTGTTTTAAGTGTTCATGTTTCCAGAGCAGAGGTTGCCTGGAGAAAAAGGATTTTCTTACCACCGACTCCCAGGATGCCGGCCATTCGCAGAATAAGCCTGTTTCTCTAGTCCTGTTTTGGCACAGATACAGCTTATCATCTCATCCTTGTCAGCAGGCGCTTCCTAGCTGTGCAAATATACTTAGAAATAAAAATAAAGGCCTGTTGAAATGCCAGTAATTGACAACAGCAGCCATCATCCTTTTGGGCTTTTCTGGCAAAACGTGGTCCAAGTTTGCTGCTTATGGTCCCCCAGGGGCCGTTTGAGAGAAACAACAGAAATCCGAATTCCCAGAATGCTTCGGGTGCTCTGGCAAGAGCAAAACGGGGCTTCTGGTAATTTCCATATCCCAGGTGGTCTCTGCCACCCTGGACAGCTGCGCCACTGTTGCCAGCAGCTCAGAGCCGGTGATCAGACAGTGAGGGCCTTCAGAAATAGTCTTACAACAAGGCAGGCTTTTGCAACTCTCCAGGCAGCTCCAAATCCCAAAGATGGAAAAAAACAATCTGTATGTCATTATCCGCTCTCGAAGTGTTGGCAGATCTGAGCTGCCATGGATCCCAAATCTTGCAGCCCACGCTGGGAGTTTTAGGGAGAGTCTGCGGAGAACCTGGTGGTGGAAGAGCACGGGTGGCGGAACCATGTGGCCTCCCTGAGACGGGAGAGCTCAGGGCAGCCTCTCCCTCTCCCCTGCTCTCACCAACTCTGGGTTCTGCTCCCCTTCCTTCTCCTTCTCTGCTTGGACACTCTCTCTCCTCCTTCCTCCTTTTTGCTCTCCATTCCCCAGGAACACCCTCTCCACCTCTCATCACGTGTCCAGATGATGGAGTCTTTCGGAAGCTGGGAGAACGCAGGCATGGACACCACGGTGCCCACGTGCCCAGGACTGACCAGAGTGGAGTGCCAGCACGACAGGGGGTCCTGTGTGCCCTGCCTCTGGCCTCCACTGGGGGGCACATCTCCCTGCCCCCAGAGAAGTGAGGAGGCCTGGCTCACCAGATGCTTGAGGACAAATTCTTCAAGCAAGGCCACATTGGTTTTTTTTTTTTTTAAATTTCTTTTCCAGAAGGAAGAATGTGACAGTGGACCCTGGGAGAGTTCTTCAGTCTATGAGCAGCTTGACCAAAAAGGCAAAGGGAATAATGACTTGAAGGAAAAAGATAGTGGAGAAGACTCCTTCAAACCATTGCTGTCAGTGATCTAAGCTAGAAATCTGCCCTTCAGCTGGAATAAAAAGGGATCTCTCTCTCTCTCTCTCTCTCTGTCTCTTTTTTTTCCCTTTGATCCAGGTCATGGAGGACCCAAGGATCGATCAGCAGATCAGCCTTTTAAGTTTGCTGCTGGGAATGGTTTCCACAACCAAACAGCGTGTTTGCTCATAACTGCCTTCGCGGCTGATGGTTACAGGAGCACCTCCACGCTTGTTTTAGGCTTCACCTCTGACCGCTGTTCCTCCTCCTCGCTCTGCTGCTCCTCGTGGGGTTTGGGACAGCTCACGGCTGCCGGAGCCACTTAGTGGGCAGGGATATGCCGGATGTCCTGCAGCATGCGGGACAGTCCCAAACAACGAAGGATTTTTAAAACTTGAATATCCTACTGAACTAATCCTACTACAAATAGAAAACCGTTGTGACAAGTTTTGAAAAGCTTTTGCAAGGCTGTTCCCAAAAGGTCCGGTGTGCAAGTTGGCTATAGAGAGGGAAGCTTAGATAGAATGCATTTCCTCCAAATTGTCAAGTAATTTATTCAATATTTAAACCAGTGCAACATTTTACTTTAAATTAAATGTTTACATTTAAATTGAATTCAATCTGTCAGTTGCATGTATTATATAAGCCTTCCAGCCACACACCTAGTTCAAACGATTTCCATGCAGTTGTACAGGTATCACAAAACAACACAGATGGGTTGCAGATATATAGAAGAGATGTAAGACTCTTCAAAACAAAATGAGAATCAACTACTATGAAACCGTGGACATCAATGAAATATCGTGTTACTGCCTCTCTGTGTTTTTCGTAGCACGATAAGAAATCCGTGTTGCGAAAAGTACATTATTAACGTTACTTTGAGGTTCTTGTCTTTCTGTCTTACACTGACATCATGTCCAGAGGGTCCCTCTGCACTTCTCCATCACCTTTTATATGGATTCCTGTTTCTTTTTCCAACCCACCATCTCTTTCTCTTTATTTATCCAAAGGAGAGGGTCTCCTAGGTCTTCTTAGGTGCTCGAGATCGACCACTTGACTTGAATGTAGTGGACCAGTAAAGCAAGATATATATTTCTGTTCACTCTGGCATTTCGTCACTCTGTACCGTAACAAAGTGAGTTACTTTGGCAAGGCACTTATGACAGAGATCAGCTCATTGCACAATTATCTTACTTTCTCAGTTTTTTTAATTCGCTTTTTTCTGCTTTCACAGTCTTTGCTTTTTCTTGTCACGTTATCATTATATCAATTTAATTTCTCTCTTCTTATCATATAGAGATAGGTTTTGGTCAGTTTTTAGTTTTCTTATTCAGGTTTCCAGCTCTACCTCTGCTTTTCCATATGCTTGTATTTCTTGTACAAAAAAGGCTTCTGATCATTTTATATTGAAACATTCATTATAAATACACATAATAAGCGTTTTACTACTTTATTGTGTTTTCACCTGTAGTCAGGCCTGGGTATCTGCCTGGAAAGACATACCATTTTCTTTTAAACTGGTTTAAGATTATTTCTCCTTTATATGACAGTTAGGAAATTATATTCATTTCTAAAAAGCTGTATATCAATAAACTATTATCAACTATGATCTATTTATTTCATTTCATTTCCGGAGAGTCAAAGGGATATGCATGTTTTATTAGACTGGTATTGTCTGCTGGCAATTCTAAGAGATTTTTCTCCAAGGTTTGTGATTCCCAAACATGCCTCTCAGAATTTTCTGTGGCATTTTCCAAAATGCAGCTGCTGAGTTTCCACCCAAATCTGCTGACTAGAAACTGAGGGTGGAGCTCTTGCGTTTCTTAAAAACTCTCCGCTGATGAGTCTGACGCACAGCTGGGATTAAGAGTCACATGATGACCATGATTTCTTCATGTGTGGCTACGAAAATGTAAGGTCTTGAAAACATGGACTGTATGTTTTGTGAAAAATGCCTTACTGTGATGCTGACACTACTCTGAGAATATCTTCTCCCTGCAGTTCCTTGCCATGTTGTGGTTCTCCACGCTGCTTTCTCCTTTCTGGCTGGGCTGGTTAGGATGCAGATTACTCTTCGGATGACCATCGAAGCCACCCAGTTAATTTTTTAACTCAGGTCGGCCTGAGTCCCTGACTGACCCATGGAAGAAGGCTCTCACACTAATCTCTTCAAGCACTCCACAATGGTAAGTAAACAAGGAACATACACCTCCATGTATTTGAGCCAGTATACATTTGGAGCCTATTTGTTATTGCTGTCCTACCCTAATGCAAGAGAAGTATTTTATGATGTACTGATGTCGTCTGGCTTCTAAGGGGTTGTCATACAAGGCCATGCAGCTGCTGCGTGTCAGCTGGGAGACTCACCACCTTCTAAGAGGTGCACCAGGCTATGAGGAAGCCAAGACTGCATGGAAAGACCGTAGGTAAGCATCCTGATTGACAACTCCAGCTGATGTCCCAGCCAACAGCCAGCATCAGTTGCCAGCCTGTGAATAAAGACACCCAGGGATGTCTCTAGCCCATAACTGTCGAATTCCTCCCAGTTGATAAACCTCACCATCTAAGGCCCCAGACATGGCGGAGATGAAATAATCCATGTGTCCTAACCAAGTCCACAAGCAACAGAACACAAACCTTTTTCTTTTCTTTTTTGAGTCATTAAGTTTTGGGGCGATTTATTATCCAGCAGCAGTAAGCAGAACGCACTTGGGTATCTGTGCCAGAAATTTAGGGAGGAAAAATGACCCAGAATAGGCAAACTGGAGACTAAGTTCCTGATCTGGTCCATCAGGAGATGAAATCGCATTTGAATACTTCCTGCTCTACATTGTGAACCTACTGCCTTGGCCCCGAACTGACCCTCACTCTCGTTAGAACAACAGTAAGGGCTTGAGCTCATCCTATCAGACACCCTGCGTGGTTCATAGTTTCCACAGAAGGCCTTTACCCCTGAGGTTATCCTTCAGATCATCCCTAAGATTATCAGAATATGTGGTTCTTCCACTAACTGGAACCTCAAGTATCTGCACTCTCATTCTCATCAGAGAATAAAACACGTGAATTCACACTCCTAATCAAATCCTGGTTATGAGAAATAGATTTTGTAGAGATTTGCTTAAAGGAGAGTTTTTATGTTGAACAACTTGTCTACTTTATTTTATTTTTTATGAAAAGCCTGTAAACCTTATAATGGAATGTGTTCTCTTTGCTTTGGCCAAGCAAAGGAAATTTAGCACCAAATTAATGGCCCACTCCCAAGAGCTAGCTGTACAGCTGGACTACTGTGTGCTAATCTGACTCCTGGATTTATTCTTTTCTTCACATTATTGTCCCGTTTTTTCAGATTGTGTCCATTGCTGCTCTGCTCCTTTCGTATTACTTGAAATTAAGTAAGCCATTTCAAATCCTCCATGGAATAGGTGATAGATAAATAAAATAATGAACAAGACATCCGTCCCTCCTCTGCCAAATTAATAAATAATGTTAATGTGAATACAGATGTTTATAAAACATCATTAAACATTCATCTGACTTAACTGCAAGCCCAGAAAAATTACATATGATCTAAGAATATATAGTTGGATGAGGTGCCCACGTTCATCCTGAATTGAACAGCACTGTTTAAATGCGCTGTGGGGATCAGCACTGGCCACTGTGAGGACCACACCTTCTTGGTTCAGGATTACATGTTTATCTCCAGAGCCACAGAGATTCAGATATATTTTTTCCTCTTTTTCCTAGATAGAGAAATGAAAGGGTGAAATGGCTGATAGTTCTCACTGATTATTTTGAAAAAGATAATTAGCGTCCAAAATTACTATTTCAGAGAGATAAGTGGACATGCAGATGATACCTATTCTTTACATATATCAGTTTCATCATTTCAAGTGAGCTCTACAGTAGATGAAAATTGTGTTGAAAAAGTGTCACATGACCATGCCGTGTTTATCTTGTTTCTCCTTAATATAGCCTTGTGAAAGGACACATTACATTGCAAACAGGAGACAGAGAATTCCCGAATTAGGGATTTGATTGAAGTTCAGTGGTTTTCAAACTATTTTGAAAACCAAAAGCCCCCTTAAAAAAGTGAACCTCATATGGAAGCCTCACATATAAATGGGGTGAAGTCAAACTTCTCTGATTAAAGCTGGAGTGGGGAGGAGACTGGAGCCTGTTCACGCAGCCTCTCCCTCTCTGCCTCACATCCCCATCCTCTGGTGACCAGAGGCTCCTTCTAAAACATGAGGCTCTAGCAGAAGGTTTAAAACCCACTGATCTTAAGAAAATAAGAAGACAAGCTACAGACTACGGGAAAATATTTGCAAAGGACACATCTGATAAAGGACTCTGATGCAAAAAAAAAAAAAAGAGCACTTAAAACTCAACAATAAGAAAACCAACAACCCAATTAAAAAATGGGCAAAGGACCTGAACAGACACCTTACCAAAGAAGATACACAAAAGGAAAATAAGCATAAGAAAAGATGCTTCACATCCTACATCATTAGAGAATTGCAAATTAGAGCAACAGTGAGATTTCAACACACACCTGTTAGAATGACCAAAATCTAGAACACTGATTAACAGCAAATGTTGGCAAGGATGTGGAGCTACAAAAACTCATTGCTAGTAGAAATGAAAAATGGTACAGCCACTTAGGAAGACAGTTTAGCAGATTTTTACAAAATTAAACATACTCTTACCATATAAGCCAACAATCATGCTCCTTGGTATTTACCCAAATAAGTTGAACACTTACATTCACACAGAAACCTGCACACAGATGGTAATGCACCATTATTCCTAACTGCCGAGACTTGGAGGCAAGATGTCTTACAATAGGTGAATGGATAAATAAACTGTGATACATCCAGACAGTGGAATCTTATTCAGAGCTAAAAAGAAATTAGCTATCAAGCCATCAAAAGGCACGGAAGCGGGGGAGGGTACAGCTCAAGTGGTAGAGTGCATGCTTAGCATGCACAAAGTCCTGGGTTCAGTCCCCAGTACCTCCTCTAAAAGTAAATAATAAAACCTAACTACCTCCCCCTGCCAAAAAAAGAAATAATACAATAATTAATTAATTCAAAAAAGACATGGACGAATCTTAAATTCATATTATAAGTGAAAGAAGCTAATTTGAAAAGACTATGTAATGTACGATTCTAACTACATGACATTCTAGAAAAGATAAAACTAAAAAGACAGTGAAAAATATCAGTGGCTTTTCAAGGGCTAGGGAGAAAGGTAGGATGAACTGGCAGAGCACTGAGGGTTTTCAGGGCAGAATGTCCTAAATGCACTAAACAGTATACAGAGTGTGCATACTCCGTACAGCACTCATGGATACGTGTCATTTTACGTTTTTCAAAACCCATAGAATGTACAACACATGATCCTTAGTGTAAGCTATGAACTTCCAGTGATAATGGTATGTAAACGTTAAGTTCATCAGTTGTAACAGATGTACCTCTCTGGTGCGGGATTTTGATAGTGGGGGAGGCTGTGCGTGGGAGGAGGAGGAGGTACGTGGGCAATCTCTGTACCTTTCCCTTAGCTTTGTTATAAACCGAAAACTGCTCTAAAAAAATAAAGTCTATAAACAAACAAACACATAATTTTTAATATAAAAACAAAACAGAAAAAAATCCCTACTGATTCACTTTCATTATTTTTCGTGTTGGGAAACAGGCTCCGAGAGGTGAAGGAGCTGGGGCCAGTGGACGCTGTCACTGGGAGGGTTTTCAGGCAGAACAGCGAGGCTGGACTTGTCTAAGGTCACCCTGTCGGTAAATAAGTGGCAGAGCTGGAACTGGCACCCAGATACCCCTCACTCCTGGCCCAGGGCTCAAGGGCTACACAAAGAATTTCCTCACTTCAAGGTTTGTGAGAAACTAGGAATGACTGCCAACGGCCTCGCCTCCCAAGATATTTGAGAAAACTAATAATTTTCCTGGAATGACTTAGGAGCACTCCAGCTTTTCTAAACAAGGTGCAAGATGGAGTAGAGAAAGGAAGAGGCGCTGGTGGACACAGGCATCTTCTAAAATTCCCTTTAATTAGGACCATTCACCAAAATGTTAGCAATGGTTATTTTTGTGTAGTGAAATTATGATTACGTGGGAAATTATTTTTCTTGGTGGTTTTTCCGTGTTTTCCAAGTTCTCTGCCTTGGGCATGAATATGCCTTTCGTAATCTGGTGAAAGAAAAGGCTAATAAAAATACAAAATCAAAGTCCCTTTCATTTCTATTATTTCACAAGCTTTGTCAATGCCTGGACTGCTGAGGGGGAAGCGGAGCTGGCGAATGGGTGTGCCAGGGAGGACGGAGCTTTCTGCAGGGGTGTTACTTACTAGTATTTTCACAATATTGCCATCATCCCTAAGGCTGTTCACGTTTCTGAGACTCTTCAAGGTTTGCCATTCTGGCAGAAAATGGAGCTGACACATTTGTTACTAAAGCTTCTGAGAATAATTTTCTTAGCTGGAAATTCCTCTGACATGTCATCAGCGACCTGAGCTACTTATCTCAGCGCAAAAAAGGATCCGCTTCAAAGACTGGCAAGACATTGTCCCCCAAAGACTGGCAAGTTAAAAAGCAAAGAAAGCAATGCACCTTACTAGAAGGTGCTGAGTGTTCTCTTTTACTGAACGTGAAGGTTCTATTATCTCAGAGAGTAACATCTGCTCTACCAAGAGTAAGGGCAGATGTTTCACTGTCAAGATGAAAGTGAATTTTACATTCTGGGCTTGATCCATCACTACTGTTGACGCCAATGTTAATGAGTAAACACACTGCTCCTGCCAGTGCCCCCTCCTGGTAGTCGTGCGAAGCCATCCTTGGAGATGACGACAATTCCTAGCTGGACCGCGGAGCCCAGAGTCTGTGTCCAGTTGCAAGAATCTGGAGACTAGACTGTACCTGGTCCTTGGGATCCACAAGTTCAGACATGGCTCTCTTTGAACCAGCAGCTTCTGGATCACGAGAGAAGGGCACTGCTAGAGCGGTCGTGAGGTCACATGCAAAGCTGCCCTTCCAAGCTTATTATTGACTAGGACAGGTCATCTCAATCACACAAAGCCCCAGAACCCAGAGCAAACGAAATCACTGGAGAAGCCAGGCTGTCCTTCCTGAGATGAGATTTTAAAAGGAGCTTCATTTCTGGCCATTCAACGTCTTGTCCTTCTTTTTGTGAATATCCCTTATTGAAAACTGTGGTAAAGAGACCAAAGGCAGAAGCTAAGACACCAAATGCCAACCCTTTGTGCATCCCGACTGCTGGGAATAAGAGCAGTTCACCAGCACAGGGTCTGTGCAAGTCATAAAACTTAGAAAGGACCTATATAACAAGCAGCTATATAGGTAATAGGTAATGAAATTAAACAAATTCTCTGAAATGATAATTTGCTGCAAAAAGAGTGAGCTTGGGACGTTTGTAATATGATGTTTTTTATATGTCTTGTGTAGAAGTTCCTGGCTGGGGGTTTTTCAAAGCGGAGGGTAATAGCTGGGCAGGAGGACGCTGTCTGCTGTCTCTGCCTCTGTCTTCCACGTGGCATGACACGTTACACTTATGTGGAAGTGGAGAAAACTTTCTGGAGCAGTAGCTGATATGTATCAAGAGATGTAATGAAATTTATACCCTTTCACCCAGCAAACCCACTTCGAGAAACATATCCAAAGTAATAATCAAAAGTGGGCAAAGGACTACTACAAGTATGCGAAACAAGTGTTATTAATAATAACAAAAAAAGGGAAATCATTTATGTTTAACAGGATCAGGTTTGTCAAATAAATGATGTTATATCTTCATACATGATTACGGAAGCCATTTTAAAATCTTATTTTTAAAGAAAGTACACGTGTATCATCCTAACTAAAATGCATAAACATAACGATAGATATATCCACATACAGTATGAAAGGAAAATAGTTCCTAATACAAATGAAGTGTTAGCCTAAAGGCATTTTACTGGAAAAGCTAACTTGTATTAACAGGTAGGCACTTGTATGCTCACCATTTCCTGGACCAGGAAAACAGGAACACAAAGGGTCTAAGTAACTTGCCCAAAGTCATGCTACTAACAAGTAGCTGAAAGGGGATTTGAACTTGGAACCAGAGTCCCTTGCTCTTCACCCTTACACTCTACTGTGATTAGATCCATGTGGTTGGTTAACCTGAAGTTACTTCCTTAATAATATATGTTGTATTCTTAAATTATCTAAATTTAACATAGGATTTTTTTTGTAATCACAACTTAATTTTTTTAAAAAAACTTTCTTTTTATATCTGCCTTTAGCTTCAAACCGCGAGGTCCTAGAGGTAGGAACTGCCTTGCTAATCCCTGCTCCTATTATGATTAATGGTTTGACCGCGGGGTCACCTTGCTGGAGCAGTCCCTAGGGTCCAGGGAGCAGTCTGCATGCCTCACTTTGTGTAAACCAGGATGTAAGAACTAGTACTGTGTCCGATTTTATAGATGAGGCAAAAAAACTAGAGGCAAATTTTTATCCCCAGCGCTTAATGCAATGCCTGGAAAAGTTGTAAATCCTCAATAAACAGTGGTAAGATACACAGAGTAGCTTATAAATCCTTGAATTCATAAGCTCAGTTCATTGAGGGTACTTCTGTCTTTCTTATAGAAGAAAGACAAAAACCTAAAAAGTAGATATAAAGTGAAAACTCAGAGAGAATAGACCCAAGGCACCCTCCATCGAATCAACGGACCTCAGCACACAGAAGCATCCACACACCTTCGGGGGGAAGGTGCTCAAGGAGGAGGCTGAGGCTGAACCAGTGCTCCAGGCAAGGGCCCCATGGGAGAGGCAGGGAGGCTGTTTTCCATCTTTGAACCCAAGAGAAGCCATCGGACGTGGCCACGGGCCCGCGTGTGAAAGGCTAAGCCCAGAGGCAGGTCTTCCAATGAAGTTCAGGGATTTGGTTAGACTGAAGACTTTACCGTCTGACGTTCCATCTAAATGTTTCAGGAAGCGTACATATTCCGTTATGGCTTTTACTTGGTCAAAGACCAACACGTAGGGAAAGGAAATCCCATCAAAGAACGATATGTTACTTTACCTCTGAGCTCAAGGATTCAGTGGGATTCTGTTGCTGCTGTCTCATGGTTTTCTTCAGCTCAAGTGCCAACACGCTTCTAGATTTATGGTTCAGTGTGCCAGGCATGAGGGCGGAGGGAGCCCTCCAACTACAGGGCCCGAGTGTAAGTCTCATCCTTTGATTAGAACAGGGAGATCCCGACACCAAAATCTCAGTAGGACATTAGGTCCCATAATATTTTCCCTCTAAAAAAACAGGAGATTACAATAGTCATGATGATATTAGCTTATGCTTTTCAGCTATCTTGCACGTCACAGCCAACCTGCAGGGTCAACAGGACTGTTTGGACTTATTATTTGTTTTACCGTTGAGGAAACATGGAAAGAGGTCCAGTGGCTGGATGAGACCCTCACTGTCGGCTGACTGGTGAAGCCAGAACTTTCCCCCTTGCCTTTCTTCTAACTCCAGCCGAGTCCCGCCTACCCCGAGAGAGCCTGCAGACTGCTTAGTTTTATAACATCCTAGAGAACCGACTTCATTTAGCTGACATTTCAGCCCCGAGAGCAGTAGTTTTCAAACTAGGTTCCCCACACTTCTGAGAATTACAGGGAGCTTCTCCAAGGTCCTTGGCCTTTTAAAATTCTGTGCTTTTATCCATGTCCATGTCTTCCCCTGGCTACAGGCAGTTGGTTGGTTTCCCCAGTTCCTTAGACGCTCCAAGAGGTCTCTGCCAGAAGACACAGGACCCAGTCCACCCCGTCTGGGCCCTGAGAACATTCCACTCACAGGAAGGACATCTTTGTTGTGAGAATGCAATTTTTTGAACCCCAAAGGTAAGGGGTGAAACCCCACCACAGAATTTCCAGGGAGGAAGTTATTTATCATCAGTAGGGGAGAACAGGAAAATTTCTTTCACGGAGACATAGTCGGAGTTTTTGTATTTGGAGAGTGTGGCTAAAGAAAACCGACACTTGGGTACCTATTATAGGGTCTTTCTTCCAATAGTCACGACAATTCTGTGAGTATTATTATTCCCATCTGACACATGAGCTCAGGGAAGCAGCGTATCAAAGGGCATCCATCGCCCCCTAAGTAAATGACAGAGTTGCTTCCCTTGAATGCCCGGCCTTTCTAAGACAAAGTCCATGGTGCACCAAATGGTCAAGAAATTAATGGAGGCCGTGAGGCTTGTTTAAGGCCACACCAGAAGGTAATAGCAAGGAAAGGCTCCGAGCGTTGAGCTGACTGCCTCCAGAATCCATCAATCAGTGGGAAGACAATGAACCACTTAATAATTATGAAGTGCCATTTATCTCACAATTACGAGAATCAGCAGGCTCCCTGGAGAGGAAGCTTGGCGTTACAAAAAACTCAAGAGACAATACAATCAAATCTCCTCTGTGACAGCAGTGGGCATACCTGACAATGTGTCTGTCTGAGATCTCCAAGGCTTGTCATCAGAAACCTTCAACTGGATTAAGCTGGGAGTTCAAGATTTGCAGATACTAACTGATATATAAAAAATAGATAAACAAGTTTATACTGTATAGCACAGGGAACTATATTCAATATATGCAGTAACTTATGGTGGAAAAGAATATGAAAATGAATATATGTATGTTCCTGTATGACTGAAGCATTGTGATGTACACCAGAAATTGACACAACATTGTAAACTGACTATACCTCAATAAATATATATATATTTGCATGTATATAAATAAAGACAGCAGAATCCCTACCCAGTAAACTACTGATATCTCAAAAAAAAAAAAAAAAAGACAGCAGAACCTGTATCCCAACTAATGCACATCAAGAAGGCAGGGGAATTTCAATTTTGTTCACTATTTTCTCTAGTTCATTAATAGTACCTGGCTGATACATAATAAATATTTGTTGAATGAATGAAAAAAATGATCTTTCCTGAAAGAAGTGTGTATGATGTTTTAATACAGAATAACCACTGATATGTGTATTAGATTAATGATATGTTGCCTAGAGGTTTACTGACTAGACAAGACTTGAATCAAATAGAGCCCAAAGAGGAATAGAGAATGCGAAATAAATTGCTTGATTAAAAAAAAATTAATGATCCTTAATGCTCACAGTCAGTATGTTTTTTAACTGTTCTTTCATCTAAAGATAGGGATTCTGAATCATTGTCTTACTTCTAAACTGAAAAATATCAATGCTCTAAATAAGTGTCTAATAATTAACAGAGAGAGTGCAAAGGATTCAGCGCTTGAGAGAGGAAATACTCTTTGCAAGAAGAGCTTGTTATAATAAATCATGATTATAAATGCTCCTCTGACCGGAGTGCAGCCTCTGGTGAACACATGCAAAGCAAATGGATGTTGTCAGCTTCAGCATCAGATGTTTCATCAAGGCATCAAGGTGACAAGATCCGCCATATGGACAAGGGGTGACGGATGCCCTTTGATAAGCTGTTTCCTTGAGCCTCATGTGCCAAGTGGATATAATGATACCTCACTCACAGAACTGTTGTGACCATGGTGTCTGGCGTATAAGCACCTGCACGACATTCCATATCCTTTTTCCTTTAAATAACACCAGGATACACACTTTGGAGATGTTGCCATCATTCTTCCTTCCTGGCATTTTCGACTTTCTACCTCGGGTTTCTAAGTCCCTCTGGGTTTTGGCTCTTTACTCCTCTTTGTTGCTCCGTCAATTGAAAGAGATCCCCAATTGAAAGAGAAATGCTGTCTGGAGATCAGTTTTGGATGAACAGGTAATCAAGGATACAACCTTTCGGAAGTAGCAAACAGGCCTGCCAAAGGCAACGTGGGGATCCAGCAGACAGAGTTGGAGTAACTGGAGTTAGGTCATGGTCCGGGAGAGGAGCGAAGCTCCGCTGTGATGCAGAGGGCAGAGGACCTGAGTCCGCGGTCTGACAGGCTCCCCAGGGAGCCAGCTGGATAAAGTTACCAAGAGAGTGAAGTGTGTGAGGTGCTTCGGAATTACTGAGGAATATAAAGAATTGTGTGGGGTGGGGAGGGTATAGCTCAAATGGTAGAGCGGATGCCCAGCATGCACAGGGTCCTGGGTTTAATCCCCAGCACCGCCTGTAAGAATAAATAAAAAAAACAAATAAGCCTAATTACCCCCCCACACACCAAAAACAACAAAACAAAACAAAACAAAAAATTGTGGTCGGAAAGAAGTTCCGAAAATGGGTAGAAATAATTATTAAATTGAATTTGAAGGTCAAACTCCGCATTTACTAGAGACTGTAGATTCATATATATTAAGCTTTGACTCGTGAATCTTTCTGAGTTGTGAAAAACACTCACTAAACGAGGAGTGTTCTGGATGGGAGTGGATTCTGAGGGCTTTATGGGGATCACGTATTTGGGGAGAGGGGATGAGAAGCAGCAGAGTCAACCAATGGTGAATGAGGACACCGCAGAGTTTCCATCAAGGTCAGTCAAAATTAAGGTTCAAATAACAATCAGTTATTCTCTGCAAGGTAACTCTCGCTCTAAAATTTCTCTAAATACAATTAAATGGCACAGTTAACACAGCCTTGGGAGAACTGTTATTCTGACCCTCATGTCCTTGCACATTTTTTTAAGCCTAGTGGGTGGGAGGCTTTTCTACTAAAAGCACTTAATTATATTGAAAAAAAGGCATGAGCTGACTGACTCCGTTTAAGCCAGGGATTCTCAGGAGTGATGACAGCTGTCACTGATTGAGGACCTACTATGTTCCATGAAGTGCATCGGACCCTTTACACACAATGGGTCACAACAACCCAAGGAGATGAGCATTATTTTTTCCCTTTTACTAGTTTGACATTATCTAAATCTAAAGTGCACAAAAAAGGATGACATGTTTTTCATGGTAGGAACAGCATGGGAAAAACGGGAACTTTCCAGGTCCTCCTGGTCATCTCTAGCAAGTAAGTGTCTATTAAATGACTGAATGATGTAATATTTGTTGACAGTTCACAGACTGTGAGGAATAAAAACATAATAGTTTATAGGGAAATGAAGACATACATGCACAAAGAAACAATCCAAGCTAAAGTAAAAAACAGAAAAACAAGACCAAAGAACCATGTCATTCATTCCATATATTTGGCTTAAAGTTCATGGTGGGAATTCCATAACTGATAAGTTACTGAATAAATGAGTGAAATTATTGAATAAATGAATTAAATCGGTCAACCCACTGACCAAATGCTAGAGCTGAGGCACTGGCTTTAGGAACTAAAACAGTCTAGAGGAGAAAAGCTCATGATGGACTTGGGCTGTAGCAGGATTTCCTGAATGAGGTGAGATCTGAACTGGGCTTGAAGAATTCGAAATACTGGATTCACAAAGAAGAACTGAAGTCATGTTGGGTAGAAGGAATATTATTAACGGGGACAGAGCCTTCTGCCAGGTCCCCCTGTGCGGCTCCAGCTCCATCCTCATCTCCCACGGCGGCTGCCTCACAGCCTTTTCCCCTGAGCTCATCTGCTCTGTTCGCATTTGCCCTGCTTTGAACGCTGTCCAGCTAGTTCTCAGAATGCCTTGAAGCTGGCACTGATTTGGCGAAGGCATCTTTGGATTAACCAGGAACGCCTCTGTCCTTTGGTAGGGAGTGGAAAAACAAACAGTGTCTGTCCTGTGGGTGATTAGAGGCTTTTGCAAGCGAAGTAATAAATTATTCGATTGCAGAAATCGTGATGAATATCTCCCACTCCCAAAGAGCTGTGAAAAGGGTTTCCCAGGGGAAAGTTGGCATTTGGCAGACCTTCTCAAGGCTTCCAGAAAGATATTCCTAGCAGGTGCTCACTACAACATTCCAGTGCCCCTTGTGCCTCTGCCCCAAAGTCAAGGCCGATGTAAGCACACCCTTCTCAGACTTCGGTGACAGGGGCTCAACACAAAATCCAAAGTTCCTCTGTACGCTGAGGTCTTGCTGCCCAGGGATCAGAGAATTATCTTCTAGCTCAGGTTTCCTGAATCATTTCTGACTTGGCTTCTGTCGGAGATTCCTGGAATTGGAGTCACTCTGAAACTTGTCTCATGATGGGTGAAGGGTTGCCCCTGATCAGAGCCATGGATCAGTTGGGTGTTTGGAAAAGCCCACACCTCCAGCTGTGGGAGAAAGGTGTTGACTGTGGTAGCCCTCATAGGACTAATCACTTTTTGATCCTGAAAAAAGCTCTGAGGACCACAGCACTGTGTTCCAGAGTCATGTCCTTTCTGATTCTGTGTCTTAGGAACAATATGAGACGCCCGAAGTTGTGCTCAGAGGCAGACCTGCTTTTCCAAAACAGAGCTCACTTTTGGAGTGGAGAGAGTGAGTTCACTTTTCTGTTACAGCTCATAAGCCAGCAGTACTGTCCTTGAGAGAAAAGACCAGCGGCCAGTATCTTAGGAAAAAGACAACTGTAAGCCGTGTCAGCAGACAGTGCCCTGTATTTCCAGGACAGAGTTCCATCCCTCCCAGGGCAGGGAAGCTCACAGAAGAGCCTGAGAAAGGGGCGAAAAGAGAAGGACAGAGCAGGAGAGTTTACCCGGTGTCAGGAGGCGTCAGGTGGAGATCCAAATCTGTGGTGGGAAATACTGTTTTGAGATGCTGGTGCCAGGCTTTAATAAAAGACTTTCTTGTGAGGGCTGAAAGTTTTTTTCCTCTGGGATTTTTAAAAAAAAAAAAAAACCTAGGTCTATAAATCCAATATTTGGATGGCAAAAATTCTTGCCTTTTTTGTTATATAATATGAAAAAAACCCCACCCCATCATAGGAACAGACCAGTAACTCAGGAAAAAGCTATACAGATCTGAAGAGATCTTTTTTGATTACCAAGATCAGAGCCTCTACTCTGGCTGATTCTATAATTCCAGCTAATTTCACTTCCTGTCTGGGACATTATTTCCTGGTAGAAGGAAGAAAAAAGTCCCAGCACTTGATGGGCCTGCTTCCTCTGAAATTAACACGAGAGCCGTCACGTGTGCCAGCCCTCCACCGAAGAAGGAGCAGGTTCGGGACCTGGCACTGTGTAGCCGAGTGGCACGGCTCCCAGAACTCTCATCCAATAAAGAGCCATTGTGGGATCTGGACCCTTCACCGTACGGGACAAATGGCTAAAATGAAAAGTACAATGAACATGAGTGGAACCAGAAACTTGAATGGAGTGGTAATCACTTCCTGAGTAGAGACCACATTATTTCTCATGCAACTTCATTCTGTAATTCAGTCCTTGCCTAGTGTAATAATACAGATTTCCATTTATCAGTGGATAAATGAGAATGATTACTAGGATAACTGTTAAGCAATATAGGTTGCTAGCATTGGTAAGCGGAGGAGAAGTGGAAAATTGTTAGGGGAGCTGGGAAGGGACTGGCTATTCATCAGGAAGAAACAGCACATCTCGAAAGACAAGAAAGTGCTGATTCTCTCCATATATGATTGACACAAACTGTAGTTCAGCTATTGGGAAATCTGGGACTGACCGTAGCTAATAGTGTCAGAAACTAAATCTAAATCAGACCTAGGGCTTCAAAACAGCTCTGATTTCTAGGTGAGAATGAGGTCTCAGGCATGAGACAGGCCTGGGGGTGGGGGGTTAAGTTCCAGGTTAAGGGGATTGACTGTGCAGGTGATACCCAGTTGCTAAGCTTCAGGTGCCACCAGACTGGAGATCTAGTGCTTAGATGCAAACACTGAGGCTGGGACGAGTCAGGTGCTAATTCAGGCTGAGCCATAGTTTCCATCTGGGTGACCTGGAGTGACTCATTATACAACAGCCAAGCTCACTACAAAAAAAAAAAAAAAAAAAAGAAAGCCCAGATGCCACACTCAGCTAAGTTTTCTCAAATGAATAAATAGGAGGGAATCATTGAATTAGAAACTGTGTATCAAACAAAAACTGCTCTTTTAGCTGGACCAAAGTACTGAATTCCATGTTTCTAATTTTTAGAACTAGGTGTTTCCATCTCTGAGTCAATTATAATTTTTGGCGAATCAGTTTTGACCAGAAACACGGTCTGTCTCAAATGAGCTTCTTTCCTTATGATCTAGAGCTTGGAATTGATCACAATTTCTTAACAGGGTCACTAATCCTGCCTACTTTCTGACAAATATAACTAACAGATGTCCACATCCCTGCACCAACTTAATAAAAAAAAATCCCTAATTATCTGTGAAAGGGTGCAAATATTTCAACAAAACGCCATTTGACTCAATATTCAATTTTTGTTTTTCATTCATCATAATTGACTGGCATGGTCCCACCTCCATAAGTAATCTATGAAGATGATAGTTATTCTATTTTATTATTTTATTTTATTTTAAAGCGGTGTTAGTTGTTTTTTTCCATTTGTGATTATGCCTTTGTAGTAGGTAGCTTGTATCTGGTTCAAAACATGAATAAATATTTCTTCCAGTAACCCGGTATTAAATTTTCCCATGTTATCAACTCACCAGAATTAAGCAAAATGATGGATTTGAGGCACACAAACTCCTCTCCCTGGAGATTCATCATGCGGAACCGAGACGACGTGGCCAGCAACATGTCAAAGATCTCCACCATGCCCTCGACACATTTTCCCTGGTTCCTATGAAAATACAGGAAAAAAAGTATTAAAGAACAGAAAAGCTTCTGAACACGTGATAAGGTTCACATTCTCAAAAATCTACTGTCTCCGAATCTGCATTCCACCCCGCCCCCCAAAAAAACCAAAACCTCACAGTCATTCTCTTCAAGGATTATGAACATTCATTTGAATTCTGGAAGGTAAGATGAAAAAAAATTTTCCATCAATGAAACATTTTCAAATTCTTAGAAGAGATGTATTATACAGTCCCCAAAATCTGCCACATTAAGTATGAAGTTCATCAACCTATAAAAATGATTCAGATTCAGGTAAATAATTTTTCTAATAAATATTTATGGATCTGCTACTATATTCCAGACATTGTGGTAATGAGAATTAAAATAGGGCCTCTGTTTGCAACGTGCTCATGGTCTTGAAATAGTATAATCAGTTTTAATAGACTTTTTAATTATTTAAAGTGCTTCTGAAATACCAGAAGAAAACTATGAAAACTATGAGCTGTAGTTGTACTGGAACCATTGATGCTGCCTAGGAAGACAGGTAAAGATTCACTAAGTATGTAGGAGGCATTTGAGCTGACACTTTCAGGAAATGTAGGATTTTGCTGAGCCGAGGTTTGAAAGCATCACTGGAAGAGGTCCTCAACGTGAAACGCTGGGATAACATGGAAGTACTTGCAGCAGTGTGTTAGAGAGAGAAGGAGACAGAGTAACCTGGGGAAGAAGGAAAAGGTCAGGTAATGAAGGATGTCCTACCTCATTATAAGAAGCTTAGGCCTTTACCTTGTACAACAGAGCCTTGGCATCAAGGATTTAACATTATTAGTTGCAACAATTAAATAAGCAAACTCAAAGGCTCAACTATTTTAAATATTTTAAAAAGCAAAGTATTAGTATGTTTTCCATAGGGTTGGTGCAGAAATTAAATGCAGAGATAACATATGTGAAAGGAATTCGTTTATCTTGTTATCCATGAGCTGAATTTGGGGCATGATGGCTCTGAGGGACACAGGAAGAAGCTAAAATATTTCATGCACATGCAAGCATATACATGTGAAATATATAAAAATATAAAACATGAACACCAAACACATTGTACAGCACCCTGTTTTGTTTGGTTTTTAATTGTTGTATTTTGGAGTTCTTCATCAACTATTCTTAACGGCTGCATAGGTTTTCACTAAACACAATGCTATAATTTCTTTTTTTTAACATTTTTTATTGATTTAGAATCATTTTTACAATGTTGTGTCAAATTCCAGTGTAAAGCACAATTTTTCAGTTATACATGAACACATACATGTTCATTGTCACATTTTTTCTGTTATCTACCTTAAGATCTTATATATATTTCCCTGTGCTCTACAGTATAATCTTGTTTATCTATTCTACAATTTTGAAATTCCATCTATCCCTTCCCACCCTCCACCCCCTTGGCAACCACAAGTTTGTATTCTATGTCTATGAGTCTATTTCTGTTTTGTATTTATGCTTTGTTTGTTTGTTTGTTTGTTTTAGATTCCACATATGAGCGATCTCATATGGTATTTTTCTTTCTCTTCCTGGCTTACTTCACTTAGAATGACATTCTACAGGAACATCCATGTTGCTGCAAATGGCATTATGTTGCCAGTTTTTATGGCTGAGTAGTATTCCATTGTATAAATATACCACTTCTTCTTTATCCAGTCATCTGTTGATGGACATTTAGGCTATCTCTATGTCTTAGCTACTGTAAATAGTGCTGCTATGAACATTGGGGTGCAGGTGTCATTTTGAAGTAGGGTTCCTTCTGGATATATGCCCAGGAGCAGGATTCCTGGATCTTATGGTAAGTCTATTCCTAGTCTTTTGAGGAATCTCCATACTGTTTTCCACAGTGGCTGCACCAAACTGCATTCCCACCAGCAGTGTAGGAGGATCCCCTTGTCTCCACAGCCTCTCCAGCACAAAATGCTATAATTTCTTTAACCACTTCTTTGTTGGTTGACATTTAGTTTGATTTCAAGTATTTGGCTGTTACAAACATTTCATGCAATGACTGTACTTACATGTCTTTGGACACATGTGTAGATAGATAGCTATAGAACAAATTTCTGGAAGCTGAATTGCTAAGTGGCAGGACTTCTCTATTTTCAATTTAGACAAAAAGTTCAAATATTGCTTCTAAAGAGCTTGTACCATTAGACTGTTGGTAGGAGACTATATTGGCAGAAACTCTCTGAACTGCCTGCTTTCATCCTTTGCCCATATTTTTGGTTGAGTTGTTGATCATTTTCACATTGATTCTTAAGGGCTCTTTATGTATTACAGATAATTAGCCTTTTGTTCTCTGTGCTTTTAATTCTTTTCTCATTTTCTGTCATATTTTTATTTTGATTTTGTTCCTAGTATTTTCTTCTGCAAAACAATCATTATATAATCAAATGTAACAAACTCTCATTTATGGCTTTAAAACAGTATGTCTTGCTTGAAAAGGTCATTCTTTAAGTAACATATAAAAAACTATCTTATGTTTCTTTCTATAACAGTTCCATGTTTATATGTTTAAATCTTTGATCTTATGGGATTTACTCATTTTAAAACAACTTTATTGAAATATAATAACATCAAATCATTCACCCATTTAAAGTGTACAATTCGATGGATTTTAGTATATTTACAGAGCTGTGCAATCATCACTTGAGATTTACTTTTGTGTATGGTGTGAGGCAGGGATTCAGCTTAGTGTTTCCTCTGGTAGCTAGTTAGTTTTCTTAACACTATGTATAGAATAAGCCATGTTTTTTCACACTGACTTTAAATACACTTTTGATAAATTCATTGACTTCCTCCAACTGCTCTCTAAGGTTAGTATTATTCTTCCCATTTTCCAAATAAGGGAATTAGGACTCAAATCTGTTAAGTCAAACCATGCTGCCTACCAACAAGAGGAAAGGATTCCAACAATAAGATTTTCTTTGTCTTCCTTTCTTGCTCTACTTTAATTCATTCAAAAAGATTTACTGAGGGCCCATTATATACCAGGCTTTGTGCTAATATTGGGGTACAGAGAAGAAAGCCACAGGCCTTGTTGATAAAGCAATCCAGAACAGAGGCAAGACAGATAAGAAGAAGGACAGGTACAGTGCATCATGCTACACTCCTGAGAAGAGGTACAGAAAGTCTCTTACATCTAATACCAGTCTCCCCAAATTTAACCCCCATGTGGCAACATGGATGGACCTGGAGATTGTCATTCTAAGTGAGGTAAGCCAGAAAGAGAAAGAAAAATGTCATATGATATTGCTTATATGGGGAATCTAATAAAAAAAAAGACACAAATGAACTACTTATTATTTATAACTTAGATGACTGATTCTTGAATATGCATAAGCACATGTGACTGTGCTTTGTGATTGAATTCTGCATTTTGTTGATTCTTGCTTTCCAGTTGGCTTTATTCCTTTGATAACTATGTAAGTTTAAAAAGCTAAAGCTCTAAACTGTTCTTAGAAACAATGATCAGTACATATATGTAAATTTTTAAAATACGTGCAGTGTATTGTAAATATGTATTGTATATGTGCAGTCAAATTATATTAATTTTACCTAATAAAAATGAAAAATGAAAAAAAAGAAGGAAAATGAAACCAAATGGAAAAATGGGATCCTCACATAGAATGAAAATTACCAGAAATGGCGACAACATGGGTAAATGGATAAGATTTTTAAATTATTGTTTAAGTCTCTTTAAAAGATAACTGACTGTAATAGGTATAGTTTCAGTTTTACAAGATGAAAAGAGTCGGAGACGGATGGACTGAGGGGTGCACAGCACCATGAATGTATTTAATAACACCCAACTGTCCACTGAACATGCTTAGATGGTTGATTTATGTTGTGTGTATTTTACCACAGTAAAAAAATTTCAAGATTAAAAAAAAATTAACATATCAGTATTGAAGCAACTGCCACAGTATTCTCAGATAAAGAGAAGTGAGTTTTTATGTAAAGTGCTTAGAATGGTGTGTGGTACACCATAGGGGCCGAATTTAAGTACCAGCTATAGATATATTGATAAACAGATATACGCATAGATGTCACAGAAGGGGTTGGCCTTTTTCCCTGAAGTATCCGGAAAACAGTTGCCACGCTGCATTTTGTTTTGTGGAAATCTAGGTGCATGAAAGCTGTCCTTAAGCAGAGGGGAGTCTTTACAAGCTATATTGAGGGGAAGGGTACAGCTCAGGTGGTAGAGTGCATGCTTAGTATACACAGGGTCCTGGGTTCAATCCCCAGTACCGCCTCTAAAAACTCAGCCTAATTACCTCCCCCGCGAAAAAAATTCAAAAAATAAATTACAAGCTATATTGCTTAACAGGGGGTTGAGATGGTGCTCACACCGAAGCGTCAGTTGGCCTTAAGTACAAGTAAGCCCTACACTCAAAGTGGCCTTAAACTAGAAATGAGCTTTTCCTGTCCTGTAGTTGAATTTTTTTTAAGTGGCCCATTTTCTTTCTAGTGAAAAAAATAAACAAGGAGAGGGGAAAATGTTTGGAGGATGAAGCTTTAAAAATAACAACTCATAGCCAAAATAGAGAAATGTTCCTTTCTCAGTATAAAGTCTCTTGTTTACTTAACAGACTGCACGTCGGCGGGGGGGAGCTCTCAGTGTGGGAGGGAGCCTGCGTTCACCTGCTGTGAGCAAAAGTTCAGTTCAGAAACTGAGAAAGTGGAGTCTTAACAATTCTTTTTTCTTCTTATCCCCTTTCAACGGTCTTTCACATTTTCCCACGAGGCGCCTGTTCTTAACTCTTCCGGTAAGAGTATATTCTCAGCCTCTTCTCACTGGATCTCCTGCTTTTTCTAAGCAGCAATTACTGCCTGTCCACCGCACCACGGTGGCACTTTAGCCCACATGAGGGGCCGTGGACAAAGCCCACAGCCGTGGCGCACACCCACGACTCTCAATTCAGTTCTCACTCTGCATGTGTGGTTGTATGTTCTCCCTTAGAGGATGTGGAGGGAGCAGACGTGAAGTGTACATCATTCAGACATTATCATAGGAGGACCCTGAGGCTTACCTTCCCAGCAAACAGAAGCGCTTCATGTTTGCTGGTGTGAGTTTCAACTTGGAGGGCTCCTGGGAGAACAGTCAATACGGAAAAGCTGCAATTTTCTAAGCAGGTCTATGAGAGTCTGGAAGAACTTTACGCTGACATCTCCCTAAGAATGAACTCATGGTCCTTTCAATGGGAAAAATCCTCTTGATCTAAACACTTCAGCCAGCCATTATTTGTGTAATAACTAAAAAGTCTGTCCTTTGAGAGGCCTGATGATATTTTCAGTAAGTCACTAGGATGCTGCCTGCACGGAAGTGACTGGTTGATCACGTGGTACCTGACGGTGTCTCACCAGCATTACTGCAGGGGGCACAGGCTTGCTGCATGAGCTAACAGACAGATCATTTGTCATCCTGAGATCAGGGACAAACTGATGTGGACTTTGAAGGTTAATAGATGTTTGTCACCTGTGTGACACAAAGGAACCCTTTATTGTCCACTGAGGTCATTACACATTGGGGTCAGGGCGTCATTTTCAAAGCCTTGCTGGAATATTCTATACTGACTTCAAGGAGCCAATCAGATCAGCACATTTAACTCAGTTTCAGAGGGAACAGATGAATCAACGACATCAGAAACAGGGTGATTACTAAGAATCTGGAGGTAACCTTTCTACAATAAAACAAGATGAGTCTAAATCCACGAGGAGCTCCTGAGGCTGTGAGGCACAAGGGGGATGGAAGAACAAGATTTATCTTATTTTTTTATTGAAGTACCATCAGTTACAATGTGCCAATTTCTTGTACACAGCACCATGTCCTAGTCAAGCACATACATACACATATTCATTTTCATATTTTTTTCATTAAAGGAAGATTTATTTTTACGAACACAGCTTCAGGCATAGATCAGGATAGTTTGCAAGGCAGGCCAGCCCCTGACCTGCACTGTGACACACGACAGCCTGCAGCAATGAGCTCTACGAATCGCAGCAGTCCGGGGTTCAGAGTACCTCAGAATCGTCTTGAGGGCAAACCTCATTCTGCTCCTCACCCTCTTCCAATGCCGTCCACGTGCACTTAAAAGTAATGGGGGAAGGAATGGGATTTGAAAGAGCATTTGCTCATCGAAGTTTCTCCTCTACAGAAATTAAGTGCCGGTTTTTTAGAAACCCGTAGGTACCTATTCCTCCACATGGGAAATAAAGAGTTCATGAGGGTGTGCAAACCCAAGCGCAACCTGTGCATCTTCAAAACTAATCTTACAAAATGTAAAGCTATCCACAGGCTCTCTTTGTAGAAATGGACATTGATAGATGGGAAGGGAAAACCCAGGAGATCAACGTAAGACATTCAATTTAGCCGTCCTGCAAGAACTTACAATATGGTTAGAAAAAGGTGATAAATTCAGATGCCATTTGAAGTCAATAACGTCAGGTTTTGTTGTATTTAAAGAGATTCTGTATCTTTGATGCTACAAAACCTCTCAGCACATGCTCTGATATGCCGTGATTCCATAAGTGTTTGTATGATCAAGAGGTTTGCATTCACAACTCTCTGATGTGTGGAGCAAAATGCCAAAGATGGGAAACTGTCAGAGATATATTTTGAAAGATGCGAACTTTGAAAGACTGTATCTCAAAGTTGATTACTTGAGATGAAAGTGGTTAAGACTCTGGAGTCCAAATGCTTGGGATCAAATCTAGATACCACTATTTGCCAATGATGTGACCTTGAACCAATCACTAAAACCCCGTGTGCCTGACTGAACATACACAGTTACCCAGAGGGGACTGTAAGTTGCAGAAGAAATAAGTCATCGACATACAGTTGTTTGAGATAACAGTTAGCCTACGTGTATCAACAAAGAAATGGGTCCTGGATGTGGGGGACTGACATAAAAATATTTACCTCCTTAATGCCAAGTAACAGAAACAGATACAGCAAGCTAGAGAGCCCTGTTACAACGCTGCAGACTATCTGGTAAAACCGTGGTCTGGAATAACTTGGAAAGCAGACCACTCACCTGAGGAAGGGGACAGAGCCAATTAGAGGGATGTGTGTGGCAGACACTAAGGCTGCCTGTACCAGGAAGAGGTCAACTGAGGCGAGAGCTGAATGGTTCTCAGGCAGAAACTGAAAGGAATAGGGGAAATCCCAAAGATAAATAATCTGACAAGCTTGGAAAAGCCAAATGCCTTTGGCAATGAAACATTAAGAGATGAAGTCAAAGAGCGTTCTAAGTTTCGAAAGGCCCTGTAAGCCTTCCCAATTTACAAGGTAGCTCGGTGTTCAGAGCACCTCAGGTGGTAAAGGATGACATCAAGGGGGTGTTACCTCCTCATCCAAGCCCTTGTTTCAAACAGCCTCGAGGTAGTCACCAATAAATCTTGAGGGAGAGGCCGAAGTACAAAGATGTCAGTAAGAAGGGCAGACTTGGGAACTGTGTCGAGGAAAGACTCTGGGTGTGGCTACAAGCAGATGGAACTGACAAAAGCAAATAGAACAGAAGCCTACTCATTTTTCCTTTTATTCCTTTTTTATGAGACAGGGGTACTGCCAAAGACATCATAAGCCTGAACTGAAAAACAAAAGCCTTTGATTGTTCAGGCCTCCAACCCTAATATGACAGCTGTTCAGCACAATGGAAGTCTGCCTTTTACTCAGGTCACTGTCCAACGCAGGCATCTTCCCTGGTAAGTGAACTTCTCATTCAGGGACCCAGGATCCTTCCAGCCTCCGGCCCTGCCCTGCGTAGGTCCCCGAAGTCCTCCTCACTCAGACAGTAGGTGGAGAAGAGGCCTGGGGCCGGCACGGAGCGCACCGTAGCAGGAAGAGCTGCGAGCATCGTTCAGCTCACCAAAAGGACAAGCTTCTCCACGCCCACTTCAGATGTCGCCAACAAGAAAAACGGAAAGAAAGAACCTTCCAGAAGGTGAAGGATGGACAGTTCTTTTTTCTAGAGAGTAAATTTAGGAACTAACTAAAGACCTTTCAGGGCCCTCAGAATAGAAGCTTCTTGGAGTCGGGATTGCTAAGAGAGCTCTGTAAAATGCAGCTGGAGGCCACTGAAGAAGTGTGACTTATATGTATGTCTCAGCCCAGATGGGATCTGACCTTGAGACCACGTATTGTCCTAAGGAAGCTACCTAGAACATCTGCCATTTATCAGACCCTTGCCCTAAAACAACTTGTGCCAGTCTGTCCCTTCAGAACAAATACGTATTTTCTCGTGTCAGAGAACAGCATCTTGGCTTTTGCCTTTATAAACCCCCGACTCCTTCTCTTCCCCAGGACACTCTCTCGGTTTTACCCAAAGCTGTGTCTTCTGAATTGCGGTTCTTAAGATCTGAAATGAAACTCTTTGCTTTTTGCAGCTTCGATACTGATTACCGTTCAACGAGTGATACTGACTATTCCCACTTCCTGGTTTCTCAATTAGAGTTTTTGTGGCCATTACTTTGCCCTTATTCCACTACAGGGATAGTGAGTGTAATTGTGGGTTGAAGTTGCCAGACCAGGAGGAGCCACATCCATGCCTGGTGGAGAGGATGGCACCCCACTGAGAAGTCTTGGAGTGAGATGGACCTGGTGGGGCTGGCACAGTGGCTGGAGGCAACTCTGGATAATTTCTCTCAGGGAGGGACCGTGTGCATTCTATGTATGGAAGGACAGATATTTCATAACCAGAAGTGAAGACTGTGACAAAGGCTGCCATATTGATCAGAACATGCTTCCTTTTCCTCCTGGGTATCCTCCTAGACACACAAGCATTTCCCACCCTCTCCCGCAGTTCAAAGTGGACATGTGACTGGGTTCTGGCTAAAGAAAAGTGAGTTTCCATCACTTCTGTGATGAAGCAGATAAGAAACAGATGCACCTTCCCCTGTCCCTTTCACCATCTACTGCTTGAATGGAAAGCACTCAGGACCTAGGATAGGGCAGAACCAGAGGCTGGAAGGATCCTGGGTCCCTGGACGGAAAGGTCACCTGCCACAGAAGATGCCTACATTGGGCAGTGACCTGAGTAAGAAATAAACTTTCACTGTGTTGAACAGCTGACGTTTCAGGGAGAGCTGTGACAACCATTAGCCTGTACCCCAAGACACAGAATAGATGCATGGATCTGATTTCTCCCAGTCCCACATCACTCTGGACATACTGACACACAAATACACCCTAGGATGCAAAGATACACTTACCTTCTGGAGACATGGCTACCCACCAATCAGAGAGATAGTTTTAAAAAATGTATCTCTATGGCACATTGCTTTATAGATTCTACTCAGTTTCAACTGGTAATTAGGAAAGATGTCGATGAATATGTAGCATTTGATGTAGGTATTCAAGGGCAGACAGAGTAGGAGGAAGGGCATTCCAGGCACATTAAATGATATTGGTCAAAGTCAAGAGGTGGGAGAAGATAAGGCATATTTAGGTAGTGGTGAGCAATCCAACTGCCAGAGTTTGGTAATTGTAAGGAGAGAAACTTGGAAAGAAAGCTTAGCCAGTGTGTGAAGAGTGGTTAATAAAAAGCTTAAGTGATGATTCAGGAAATAATATGTAAGAAAAGGTTATTAAAAGCTCATCAGTGGGTGACAATATCAAGTAAATGCTTTGTTATGATTAATTTGGCATCAGTGTCCACAGGAATGTAAGGGAGAGAGGTGAGGGGTCTGGGAAGAGTCTCCAGGCATGAGGAAGGAAGAAAAGGCATGAGACAGTGACCCTGACTGTAAGGACAGATATAAGGCGTATTTTGGAAACCTCTCGTGAAGGAACAATCAACAGACTTTGGTGAATGATCCACAGTGTTGGGCAAAGAAAGGAAGGATTTAAAGATACTTCTGAATTGTATGTCAGGGCAACTGAAAAGGTGATGAAAGAAATAGGGGAATTCAGCAGAAATAAAGAAATTCAGAGGGGTTGTCTTATGCCAGTAGAAGAAAAAAAAGGTCCCTTAAAATTATGAAACTTAGAATTTCATAGAACCATCTAAATAGAGACGACAAACAGAAAACTGAAAATGTAGGTCTGGAACTTGAGGGAGAGGCCAGAATTCCAAATATGAGTTTGAACTAGTTTTTCCCACTTACTATAGTGAGTATCTTTTCAAATTGGAAGGTCAAAACACACCTCATCTTCTAAATAAGTGCCCCATATTTCACTGTATTCGTACTTATGTGAGTGTGCCCCTATTGATGGGCATTTATATTGTTTTCCCTTTTGGGCTACAACAAACAGTATACAATTTTCATTCTCACACATATACTTTCTACGCTTGCAAAAACATGCAAAAAATCTTACACATAATAATAGCAGATCAAAGACTATAAACATTTGAATTTTAATAAATATTGCTAAATGTTGTCCAAAAGATAGTACCAATTTGTACTCCCCGAACAGAGCATGAAAATATCTGGAAATAAAGATTTTGGAGATATCTGAAGAGGGATGGGTAAAACAGAGAAAGGCAGTGAGCTCATCAAAAAAGCAGAGAGAGGGAAAAGGGGAGACTGAAAGAGAGGGCAGAGGAGAGAGAGACAGAGAGGGAAGAAGCAGGCAGAGGGAGGGAGCTGGGGACAAACAGCATCTCTGGCATCTCTGGGAGCCAGAGTGGACTCAGTCAACAAGAGGAGTGGTCAGAGAAGTGGCAGACTAGGAGGGATCAGGACTCTGAAGGCTAGATGGTCAAAAGGAAAAAGGCAAGGAAAGGGATGGACCAAAAGGAGGGACTGACAGAGGGAGGTAAGGGGAGAAAAATGGAATACAGACAAAAACAGACCCAGTATCGTCATAGGAGAAGGAATGCCTTCTTCTAACTCAAGAATAAGAAAAGAAATAGTGTTGAAGCAGAAATTTTGAGAAGTTAGTGTTAGAAATAGTGTCACCTCAAATTGCTTAGTAAGTGGGAAGGACTATTATTAGCAGAAAGTATGGGAAGGTAGATTGAGGAGGGAGACTTCAGGACACAGGAGGAAACGGTAAAAGTTGTTGGGGCCCTGGGATTGGAAAAGGCTCAAGAATGCCCTTGGATCTCTGGCCCTTGCCCAGTCTTCTCAAGCCCATATCTTACTGACTACCTTGTAATTTATGCTGCACAACACTCCTGAACAAATGCAGATTGTCCATCGCACTTACTCGTGATTGACGTATGTTAAGATAATCACCTCCATCCCACTCCATCCTGCTCTTGAATATCTCTTTCTCATCTTTCAAGGTGCAGATAGGTACCTCCTCCAGGAAGCCTTCCTTGACAGCCCACCATTCTTTATCCCCTCTGCATCTGTGCTCTGAGACCATCCTTTACACCAGTAATCAGCAATTTTTTTTTCTATATAAGACCAGGGGCAAATTTTCTAGGCTTTATGGGCCATACAGTCTCTGTTGCATCTACTCAATTCTGACACTTTATGGTTTAAGCAACTTTAGACAATATGGAACCAATGAGCATGACTGTGTTTCAATAAAACTTTATTTACAAAAATAGTAGCAAACTTGATTTGGCCTGTGGGTCATGCTTTGCTCACTCCTGCTGTGTACATTGTTCTATAGTCAACAAACTTACTGAGCACCAACTATGTGCCCACATGTGGTGATAAGAAAGTAATGGTGAGTAGACAGGGATATACCTGCCTCCAAAGGAACTTATAGTCTCTCTGGGACTCAGATAAGGAAAAGAAAAGAAGGGAAGAGAAAGAGAAGAGAAGAAAAGAAAGGAAAGAAAAGAAAAGGAGAGAAAAGGAAAGTGGAAAAGGAAAGGAAAGAAGAGAAAAAGGAATAATTAAAGTTGTAATTAGCGGCAGAAGGGAAAAAAACTAGGTACTAGGGTAATGAAAAACAGGGATTCATATGTAGGGGAGAAGTTTGAGATGCCTGCAGGATACCCAAATAGATCTTAGTGATCTGGAATGCAGAAAAAACTTTGCATCTGGAGATTCAGCTTTGCGAGCTTCCGAGAAAATGTGTGAGTGCAGAGGGAGAGAAACAGACAGCATCTTGGGGGAATCCAGCCTAAGAGGAAGATGAGGCTGACAAGAGGAGTGGTGGGGGTGATGAAAAAGAACCAGAAAGGAGGGTGATGGAAGACAGAATGATTCTAAATGACAGGCTAGAGGAGTCAAGAAGATAAGCCCAAGTCTGGGGGCCAGATCAAGATGGTACCTGGCTTTTTCTGTAGAAAAAGTGGTGAGTCGCCCAGGGATGGAAGCAATAAAAGGAGACAGGTGGAGGTGGCCCGAGGAGAAAGACTGACTCTTAAGGCACAGAGAAAAGTTGAGGGATTTTAGAGGGTAGTTTTGCAGTGACTGACTATGGGGCTTAGGATGGATCAGGAGGAACATGAAATCAGAAAACTGTAAGCAGAGCATAGGAAGCATTAATATGTGGAATCGAAAAAAATGAGACAAATGAATGTATTTTCAAAACAGAAACAGACACACAGACTCAGAAAACAAACTTGTGGTTACCGGGGGAAAGGGCAGGGGTGGAGAGACAAGTTGGGAGTTCAGGATGTGCAGATACTAACTACTGTATATAAAACAGAGAAACAGCAAGGTCCCACTGTAGAGCACAGGGAACTATACTCATACCTTGGAATGGCCTATAATGAAAAAGAAAAGGACAAGGAATATATATGTATAACTGAATCACTACACTGTACACGAGAAATGAACACATGGTAAACCGACTATACTTTAATTTAAAAAAATTTTTTTAAAAACAAAGAATAGGAAGTATTAAGTGTCAGAGATGAAGAGTAGGTCCGGTGAGAAGGGCTGGGGGAAGCAGAGGCTTCAGAGACTATCAGCCTGGAGGGGGAGCTTCCAATTTAAGATACTGCTGGTGGTGCCGTTCTCAGGGATGGCATCCACGGAAGTAGGGAAGAAGCCAAATTACTGAAACGTAGAACCTTAAGAACACTGAGACCAAGGTTCCGGTCACTATAACAAAACACAATACGAAAAGACTGATTTAGAATTGACAAAAGGTCTGACTGTTTTGAAAAATTACCAGGGCTCATTTGTTCCTGATTCTTCAAATACCTCCCATGTGTGGTGAAGTCTTTTCCTCTAAAGACGATTCTGAACAAACGCAATGATCTGAAGTCTGCAGGAATGGGTTCAATGAATTCACGAGCAGGGGCGCACACCTCTCTCAGGCCCGACCTCCCCTCTGTGCACCTGTCGACATGGAAACCTCATGGCACTGGGCCGAAGTCTGTGCTTCAGTGTGAGGGTACTCTAACTTTCGCAGGCTGTATGTCAAGGCAAATGAACTAAAAACTCATAATAACTGGCAAAAATGTCATTCCTCTTGGGAAGCACAGTGTTTAGGTAGAGAAAGAAAAATGGAATCAAATAAAAACCAATAGAGGAAATTTTAAGAATATGGCCAAAAGATCATCTTCTTAGACTTATTCTGAGAAAAAAGGAGATAAAAAACCATATTGTATGATTCATTTAGAAGGACTGGATTTCAAGTGGCGATGACTTGTGGTCCATTACCTTGAGAAGAGTTGCTATGAGACTGAAAGCCAGTGCTATCTTCATTGGGAGTTGGGGAAATAAATGCATGGAGCAATTTAGTAGCATTTTAGAAATGTACAGGTCTCAGAAGGCACATTCCAAGTCAAGCAGAACTTGCTGAGGAAGTTGGGAAGTGCAACTGCAGGAGGAAAATTTTCAGTTCTCTGCTTTTCTCAGCTTAAATCCACACTGAGTTTTCTTGCCATTGCTGTTTTTCTTTGAAACGTAAGGGAATCTACCAAGAGAAGCCAATCAACACTGGCACCCAGTGAATGGACTTTCAAGCACAGGAGAAAAAAAGCCAAAAGGATTCTTTCAGCACAAGGAGGTCTGTGATCATTGAAATCAATGAAAGGTGTGAGTCTTTCTCTCAGGCAATGTCTTCAGAGTACTTTCAGCTCAAGGAAAAGTCACTCTCTTTCTGAGACTTGCCTCACTGAGGCATTAACTCACTGATTACTGATGTGTTGAGATGGCCGCCACAGGGTACCTGGCTCTCCACATGTATCTAACGTAAACTCACCCACTTCCAGAATGGAGACCCTACTTATGCCCCCCAGTCATGCCCCGACACAAGGCCAAGAGGACTCTCATCCCTGATCCTCTCTCTTCATTGCTGTCTCTAAGGGTGGGCTTCAGCTGTGCAAGAGTCATCGTGAGCCTCCCTCCAATCCTGGCAGCAGAGTACAGGTAACTGATACACCTATTACTCACCCGGAAGGATCCAGACCCTCTTTGTTCACGCCGGTGCAAATGGCAAATGGCCGTGAAAATTACACAGGAAACATTAGAGTGACTTACCCGAAGGATGTGTCTGTATATTAGCGTCAAACACTTAGTCATCTAATGTCCCATTATCTTTATTAAACTATCTGTCACACAGGAGGAAGACTCTTGGGAACTCTTTGCTATTTACTTTTCTCAGTATCAGCAGACCGATAGTCAAGAGTTTTTGAGCCAAGAGATATTTCCTAATAAACAGAAAAAGCTTTAACATGCACTCTTTTCATATACTTTTGGGTGCTAAAGTGTCCAGAAAGGAGGTTAGAGTTGGTTCTTACAGATGCTTCTGTCAGAATGTGTAAAACACACTTCTGGGTTTGAATGGTTTGCCAAAGGGAGATGGAATTCTGCACTTCTATAGATAATGATCCACTTGAGTTTGCTTGTTCAGTGTATACAGTTTAAGGGCTAAAGTCAGTTCCTAGAAGAAAATTCTCTAATGGTTGTGTCTACTCAAATATCCAGTAGAAAAGAGAGTCGATCAATCTTTTAAGATGCCCACATAAAGTATTTAAAGCATCCAGAAGAATACCTCAGCCATTCCGTTTTCAATTTCATGTGTTGGAATCACACAGACAAAGCAATTATGTAGTTTTTCCTCCATGTACATAGATGAGCAGATTCTATTAACTGGAATGAAGGCAAATGAATAAACGGAGAGGATGTGGTTCATATGTGTTTTTTTGAGAAACCAATCATTGTTTCCTCTGTGTATGATTCCCATTTCCCTTCTGCCTTGACTTGATTTGAGTTATGCACTATTTTTTGAGTCCATTATATATGCCAGGTTCGGTGGTAGACACTAGGAACTCAAAGATTAATTTCATTCATTCATTCCTTTATTCATTCAGTGAATATTTCCTGAGTCAGAATCGACTATGCTTTAGGCACTGAGTTAAATGTTGAGGGTGTGACAATGAGAAAAACATCGCCCTCCTGCAGTGTGGAATTTAGTAAGGTACATGGGCATTAAATATGCACACACAAAAAACAATGAAATAAAACTAGTAATTGCAATAAAGGCCAGGAAGGAAGAGTACAGGGTCTTATGAGAGAGAATAATAAGAGGACTGTCTTAGATCAGGGGAAAGGTGGGTGTCAGAGGAGGACTTTTTGAGGAGGTGACACAATCTGAAACCTAAAGAATTAGGAGTTTCTCAGGAAAAGATTTGGCAAGAGTGTATATATGTTTTGTATATATGTATATATGTTTTGGAAACAAAAAAAATCACTTGATGAGTCTGAGATTCTAAAAGAAGATCAACACTTTGGAACTCTGGAACAACTCGGTGATCTCGGGCACAGTGGTCCTGGGTGAGACTGAAGAGGCAGCTCAGAAACAAAGCCCTCAGGCTGTCATCAGGAGGGCAAATCTCCATCCCCTGGCCAAGAGAGTCCACTGCAAATTTAAGAGAATTCCTGGGAGAACTTAAGAGAAGAATGGTCAAGATTTGTGTTTTCCAAGGATCAGACTCACAGTGGGTTTATCTCCTCAAGTCTCTATAGCAGGAAGAAAATAAAATTCCTATTTCTTAATCTGACCATTCCAATTGCAAAAGTCCTCATGCACACAAAACCCAAAACAAAATGTAGCACAAAATCTTGTTTTGTGGTGCAAAAATAAAATGCAGCACAATCGTTTATGGCCATGGAAATGTCTGAAGAAAAAGCAATTCATTTCTTTCCTTCTTTCTTTTACAGAAAACCTTAACCCACTCACTATCCTTTAAGACAAATGTCACATATTCAATATTGGGTGTTGCAATTCTAAGAACTAAATTAACGACCCAGGAATTCTCACAGGGATTCTAGAGTCATTCATTCAATTAGATCTTATCAAGCTCTTATTAGATCCCAAGCTCTTTGCAAGTTAGTCGAGGTACTTACTTTCCTGGAGCTGCCATTTAAGTGGTAGAGGCAGGTAAAGAAAAGGAAATACACAAGTAAGATAATCTCCAATTGCGACAAGTGCTTTTAGAGGAAATAAAGCAGGGAGCAGCAGGCAAGTTGGTAGAGGGTCAGCTTCAGCTAGCTTGTCCTCTAGGAGGTGACGTCTGAACTGAGGCCTGAGTGACAAGATATTTTGAGGTAACCTGGGCTCCATCTTTGGAAGCGAAAATTTTCAAGTGTTTTTCATTAATCATGTATTTCATTTTTCAAGGTAGTTACTTTAATGGTTGGTTTTAAAGCTAGGAGAAAGTATCCTGGCTTTGAGACCCAGTAAGGAAGACTGATACTTGCAAAGCCTTGTGCCAAAGAATCCGAGAAACTTGAACTGGAAGTGGCCAGAATGCTGCCTTCCTCTTAGAATCTCCAGCCTTTTCATGCTAACGTTAGACCTAAAACCATCAAGAGAATAACGGCTTTCCCTGGAAGCCAGTTCACAAATACGGCCGTGAATAGTCAACAGAAGATGGCAGGACCTCTTAGCCCACATTTGAAACAACCCTGTTTTACTGAATATATCTTTCTTTAATGTTTACAACTCTTGTAGCATTCTTTCGTTTCCTTCATTTTAAAAATCTTGTCTTCTTTTATTATGGACATTCTTTGCTTTGAGTTCACCATATAATTTCTCCTTTCTAACTTCATTTCATACATCTCAAAGTTTTAGTCAAATGAAAATACGGATCTAAAACAAACATATTAATTCGAAGAAGGGCAACTGACACTGAGAACTGTTTCCAATGTGGTAGGGGGAGCGGATATGTCTTCTTTATCGGGGTGGTTTGGTGTAGCTCTTGCATATCAGTGCTGATTTATTTGTAAATTTTTCTTTTGACTATGTTAAAATCTGAAAAAGGCAGCCATTTTGCGTTGTGCAGCAACAGGCAGCGTTATGTAACTGGTAAAGAGCACTGGCCCAGAGGAGTGAACATGTGTTTTTGGCCCAGCTCCATCAGTAACTGGCTGTGCAACCTTAGGCAAATCACTTAACCTTTTAGGAATTCCACTTCTTCAGCTGTGAACAAGGAGTCTGGACCAAATCAATGGTACTCTAACCATTTTTAAAAGTGGTAACCTTATTAAATAAAATAATATATGACACTTCAATTCTAAAACAGAACATAGTGCATCTGCTTTGGAAGAACTCTAAGGATGTCGCAGAGGCCACACCTTCTTCCTTCCTTCAAGGCAACTTCTTAGTCACCTCCTTGGAAAGACCCACAGAAGGCAATTTGAAAAGCTCTGCCCTGGGTCTTAAATGCTGTTGCAGTTCTGACATAATGACTCAATGACTTTGCAAGTGCAAATAGGACCAGTCTCCAAAGTAATACCTCACAGAATCAACATTTTACAGACTTACTAACATTTACAGGAAGTTAGAAGTGTTCATTCATTCTCTTTAATCACTAAGCTCCACTTTTGGTGATGAAACTTCTTAAAATACTGTTACTCTGAGCACGAACAAAATCTCATAGGTTAGGTCATGATGTAAACTCCAGGAATAACCACAGAATAACAATAAAAGCTAACATCTGTTCTGTTCTCACTGTGTGCCAATAAGCATGGTCTAAGCACTTGGCATCTACTCCTTGAATCCTGATAAAACCCCATGAGAAAGATACTATTATTTTATAAATACGAATTTGAAGCACAGAGAAGTTAAGTGACTACCCAAAGTCAGCTGGTGGCCAACCTGCAGCCACGCTGCATAGCCCCTGAGCAGCCATGTGCCTCACTCCCATGTGCCTTTATTCAGCTGCACCCCTTCCACACTCAACCCTTTAAGAGGCCTCTCTGGGTCTCCCCTCACACCCGAATATCTGAACATAAGTGTGGAGAACCGTGCCCTGCTTGATTTCCAAGCTCCTGTCCTGAGACTTTACAAATTCCTACAACTTTCTTTTCAATAGGTTCCAAAGTTTGTTCAACTGTCAAGTACGTGGTGTCAGTCCTGGGACTAAGACTTGGCTTACATTCACGGTTTGAAGAGTCCACCGCACTTTGATCTTCTTCCTTTCTGCTGGGAGGAATCCATTCATCTTCCCACAGTAATTACCCCTCCTACTTCTCCATCTGCCACTCCCTTGCCCACGTCCTGAGATTAGGTACATACCCATAGAGAGCACTTACTGCCTCTGCCCCTTGTTTGACACTTATCTACTTTTATTGACACATGAAGTCTTATATATTCATCTAACTGTCTCACTTTTCCCCCTGCCCACAATAGATTATATGCTGTCAGAGGACAGGCTTATGTCTTATTTTTCTCTATATTTTTAACACCCAGGAAAATGTTGATATTATTATTAATCAATATCACTTATTAATGGTGGAATGAAAAAGCATTGACGCTGGAGTGCAGAGTATTGATTCCTGCCACTAAATAGCCCTGCAATTGTAAGCAAATACATTAACAACTATAAACCTCATTTTCCCGGAGGAAGGATGAGCATTATAATGTCTATCTTAATATCTTCGAAGAGCTGGTTCAAGGATAATGAGAGAAAGTGTAGGGTAGCACATTATCAACCACTAGTGTGACACACTGTAGAATTATTATCATTACTTAACACTTACCCTTATTTTCTAGAAGGGTTGATTCTAAGGCTTTTTTGAAGCAATGCAATCTAGGAGAGGGAAAGGTTATAGCTCATGAGTGCTTATTAGGAACTGAAATAAAAATTAAGAAAAATTCACTGAGTTTCATTAATAGCAAGACTCAATGTCATCAATGTGACCTCAAAGGCTAGAGGAACCTCTTCTGCTCCAATCAGAGTCACATGTCCTGGCATTTTCAGGAAAGAAAGGAGAAGTTATCTATGTGTCCTTTAAGGATAAATGCTTCTTGCTTAGCATCCTTATCATGAAGGGCAATGTTTTGTTCTTTGGTTTGTTGTTCATTTGTTTTTATGATACTTCTTTCTGTTTTGCAGTCTCTTTCCCCTTATTAAATATTCCCAAGGCTTCAGGCCACAGTACACACAGAAATTATCTTTAGCTGACAGAGTAACACTAACCTGGGACAATGCCATCACTCTAATTTACCAGAAACTTCTTTAGGAAACTAAAGCAGGAATCGAAGTACAATCCTACGATTTCATCAGTGATTGGCACTACAGTGTATTGTTCTGGAAACAACTGGTAAACAAAACTTGAGCCCATGTCTGAGCTTTTAGAAAAGCATTTTTATCTTTTCTTTCCCTGCCTGGTATATTCCCAAGGACATCATGCTGCACTCTGACCCGCCAGTCCTCAGTGATGGTTAAAATTGATTCTGAACCAAGGTAAACAGGGTTCCTCCCAATGGCCTGGAGAGCTCCAGTCGGCAGAAAGCTAATGAAGCCCTTGAAGCAGCATGCTCCTCTTCCACCCACACTTTATTGAAATGCTTTTGAGTCTTATTGTGTTGTAATTACATACTATAGAAAACTCAACCAATGTCTATTTCAAGGATTGGGCCCATGACTCTTACTAAACCATTTCAATTCCATTTTCCTGAACATACAATGTCTAAATGCATCTCTGAGGGCCCTCCACAAGTATTTCCATTTCACATTTCAGGAAACTTAGAGGGATGCAGGTTCCTGACTTAGCTGATGACAGATGTAAAGGGAACGCCATTGTGACTTTAGGTTGTTCTCTCTTTCCTTACTTCATTTTAATATTTGGTCCAGACAAAAGAACTTTGATAATATATATGTATTTGATAAAGCATAATATACAAACACCCAACTCTGCCGGCAATCTGCCTTCTTTTTATTTGCTTTATAAAAGTTGTTCATTTTCGAGAGATCAACTTTAGCAATACTTCTTTTAGGGTTAGTACTGTTTGTGCCCTGTTTAAGACATAATTCTTGAACCTGAGATGGATATTCTCCTACCAAGCTTCTAATTTTACCTCTCAATTAAATCCTTCATTCACCCTGGAATTAACTTTTCATATGCTGTGAAGTAAAATCCGATTTCTCTTTTTTCCTATGTATATAATCAGTGGTCTCAGGATCATTCATGTAATGGTTCTTTCCCTCACAATCTCAATGCTCTCTGTCATATGTCAATTGTTTATAAATGTTAGTTTCTGAACTCTTTTCTGTTTCATTGGTCAATGTGTTTAATTCTATGCCAATACCACGTTGTCTTAATTACAATAGCTTTATAACTTTATAACTTAATTATTATAGTTTTTACACAATCTCCTTGCCTTAATTTCAGTCTTCAGAAACATCTGGCTATATCTGGTGTTTGACCTCTACCATATAAATTTTAGAATAAACTTGGGACTTTGATTGGAAATGCACTGAATTTATAGACCAATTTGTGGAGAATTGCTATATTTTTAATAATAGATCTTCCTAGCCATAAACATGAAATGGCTTTCTTTTTAATGCTTTATGTTTTTAATGTCTTTCAATAGAATTTTCTAATTGTCTCCACAGAACTCCTGCAATTTCTTTATTAAATTTATTCCAAAATCCACTGTAGTTTTTGTTCACTGTGAAAAGTATATATAAAGTATTTATATAATTATATGTATCTTTAATTATGTTTTGTATTTATTGGGGGTATATAGAAATAGATTTTGTTTTTGCATATTGATTAACTAAGCCTTCTTATAAACATTCTCATGGAATTGAATATCAGAAAGGTAACAAGGGAAGTCCTTATCTAAGAATGTTTTATACTGGATATTTCAAGTCAGCCTAAATTGCTTAAACAAAATACCCTGGAATTTTTTATTTTATGGGAGGCAGCTGCTGAAGAATAGAAGTTAGGCTTTCTATCTGCCTAAATAACAAAATATAAAAACTGAGTAGCTTGAAGACTAAATGGCTTCTGAGTGAACATACACCACATATATAGCGATCATCTATCACTCGAAAAATCAAAACACATTTCAGTGAAGAAAAAAGGGTCTTTTGAAAGCTCCATTTGATAGTTCGGAGTTCTTCCAATGAGGGATGATGCTGTGTTTGTTTAATACTCATTTTTAGTATATATCTTTGCTAGGTGTAGTAAAAACTTGGTGTGATTGAGATCTGTGATTCATTGGGATCTGCTTTGACAATTTAGCTCTTCCAGGTACTGCTGTGCACAAAGCAGACGAAAATTGTAGTCTATGATTTCAGGGTAAAGTAAAAATACTGAAGAAAAAAAGAGTTGCATATTTCAGAAACAGAAAGTGCAGAAATGATATGATTAGACAACAGAAAAAACAAACAAACAAGAACTGAGACATTTTAGAAACAAATTTTAATATAAAAGGAAAACATCCAGAAACAGACTAAATTAGACAGGATATAATGGCAAATAGGCTCCATGGACAGCACAGTGAGGGGGCTAAAGGATGGAAAGATAAAGAGTAAAGAAAAAGAATAAAAGGATTTAGGAGAAAGTCATAAATATAGAGTACAGGTAAAAGGTATCCATTTTATGTATAATTGGGCCCCTAAAGAAGCAAGCCAAAGCAGTGGAGCAAAACAGTTATTCAAAACTATAAATCAAGACAGTCAAGAAATAAAAGAAGATTTCAGTCTATGTATTCAAAAGATACATCATGTACCTGGGAAAACTGACTGAAAATGGTCAACACAGAGACATACCTTGATAAAATTATTGAAATCTAAGTTTTTGAAAAAAATAAAAACCCTGTAAGCATTCAGACAAAATGTTCAAATCACTGCTGTGGGAAAGAAAATCAGATTGCCATCCAACTTCTTGACAACAATAGTTCATACTAAAAAATTAAGGAGCAACTGTTTAAAAGTATTTGAGAAAAACGTAAGATAACAACTTTGTAGACAGCCAAACTTTCCACATAAAAGACACAGATAAACAATGACAAATGTTTTAAAACGTAAAAAAAAGTATCTTCATGAAACTTTCCTGATAAAAGAAGCTCCAGACAGCCAAAAAAAAAAAAAAAAAAGATTAGAGAACCATCAGCATATGGTTTAAAAGTGGACATTAAATATACGTAATGTTAGAGTTCACACTAAAAATTGGTGTTAGGGTGACAAAAAAGAGCATTTAAATGTTGTAAGCACTAACAATGTATAAAAAATTCAACAAATACAAATAAGATGAGAAAAGCAGCGTCAGAGAAATTACTTTCAGCTAGGGGGAGGGTATAGCTCAAGTGGTAGAGCACATACTTAGCATGCACCAGAACCTGGGTTCAATCCCCAGTACCTCCTCTAAAAATAAATAAACCTAATTACCTTTCCCACACACACAAAAATTAGCTTATTACCACCTCATAGGTATTAGCTGAATAAATTGATACCATTTGATCTTGATAAATCAAGTAGTAGAACCACAACTACAAAGTTTAACACCAAGATAATCCTACTGGCTTAACTGGGAGAGCAATTAAGAAATTTTAAGTTACTAGCTTACTAAGTATCTCATAGTGGGTGTTCATAGTAGGCAATGAACAGTTTCTAGAGGAAGAATTGACTAAAATACATGAATCTAACAACCAGAAGAAAAATACAATATACCTAAAAACAAACAAGCAAAAAAAAAAAATCCAAATCAATAAAAACAGCAAGGAAAAGAAACCATTTAATATGTGGAAAATATAAAATAATAGAACTTGAATCAAACCTAGTGGTTGTATCAATAAACATAAAATGGCTTAACTCACCTATTAAAAATATTCCCAGATTGGCTAATAAAGCAAAATCTAATTGTACACTATATAAAATAGAAACCTAAAGCAAGGATATTCAGATGTTTAAAGAATGTGAAGAGACATATGAACTAAGTGAAAATTAAAAGAAATCAGGGGTCATGATCTTGATATCAGATGGTAAAATTCAACCCCTCAAAAAGATTAAATGAATAAAAAATTTTACAACACAAAACTGTAATGTACAATAGAGATAACAGAATTGTCAATATTTATGTATCAGCTGACAGGTCATAGATGGGCATTAAGCAGAAATTATAGAATATAAGAAGGGAAATAGACACGGGAAGACAGTATTTTAGCCTCTAGCTTAATAACAATAAACTCTCATATCAAGTATATATGGAACATTTAGAAAAACTGGAATTATATTACTCTACAAAGAAAATTTTAATAAATTGAAAAATGATTGTAATAACATAAACAGTATTCTCTGATCCCAAAGCAAAAAATGTTTATTAATAACAAAACAAAAAACAAAAAAAATGCCCTTCAAACCTGGAAATTAAACTGTTTATTAAACAACTCTTGAAAGAAAGGGAAAATAAAATATGAAGTTGCTGGATTTAAAAAAAAATAATGATAATGAAAGCAAGATGTATCAGAATGTATGGGGCATAACTAAAGCAGAGCTCTGAGAAATTCTTTGCATTAAACTACCTATATTATAAAATGAAAATAAATGAATTAGATACTAATTCAAAAGGCTAGAGAAAGAATTATAAAAGGTAACTGACTGAAAGCAAAAGGAAGGACTTAATAAAGCTAAAAATATAACAATGAGTTAGAAAGTAAAAAACCAGTAGAACTAATAAAAAAAATTAAGAGGAAAAGACTTGACAAAACAGAGAAACCACCAGCTGACCTAAGTTCTAAAAAAAGGATAAATACACAAAATAAATTATAAGGTGGAAGTAACCATCAAACCAGAGGGAAAAAATTTTAAATCATCAGAAAGTACTTTGTCCAACTCACTGCAATAAATTTGAAACCTAGATGAAATGAATAACTTTATCAGAGATTTATATACCAAAATTGACTCCAGAAGATATAAAAGTCTAGAGACAATTACTACAGAAGAATTAAAGTTTCCAGATTGCTTTCCTCTGAGTGAAGCGCCAAGTCTAGATGGTTTCAAAAGGGAATCCTACCAAAATTTTACACTTTAAAGATCAAATAATCCCAATGCTACTCAAACTTCTCAGAGCAGAGAAAGGTAAAGAAAAATTCCAAACTAGTTTTGTGAGGCATGTGTAACACTAATAACAAAAACTTGTAAAGATTACACAAAGAGAAGATTTCACAACAAATTTCCTCGTGAACTTTGATGCAAAAATGACAATATCTTTCATTTCTAAAAAAAAATCTATTAACACAGCAATCTATAGAAACTCTTGTAACATGAATATTCAGGAGTAAGGAAATGGTACCCACTATTGCTACTATTTTTACAAGGCATTAGAAGTATTATTCAATGCAACTAGATAAGAAAAAATATTTAGATACTTAGGGATAGGAGGGAAGAAGAGATGTGACTGTACACTAGGAACCCTATGGAAATTAATGGAAAAACTAAATAATATGAGAATTCAGTAAAGTAGTCATCTATAAAATGAGCACATAAATATCAATTATCTACATGCATACAATATGTATATTTATTTATACTTATATATCATATCTACATATATATAATAGCTAGGCATGATTTTTTTAAATATGTGCAAAATATATATAAGGATATTTGAAGACATTTCTGAAAGACACAAAGATTTAAACAAATGAAAAGGCACAACTTGTCCTTAAATAGGAAGACTCAACAATATAAAGATGTTAATACTCCCCAAGCCAATTTATATTTAATACAATACCAGTAAAATTACCAACAAATTTTCTTTTGGAGTTAGACAAGTTAATTCTAAAGATCACATAGAAAAAAGAGCCAGGAAAAATTATCTGTTAGGTCCTTACAAATCAAAAGGCAGTACTAGAGAGCCCAACGAAAATTAAAACACAGTTTGCGAATGCTATAAATAAAGCTATGTGATGTTGATTCATAAACAGACAAACCTTAGAAGGTAGTTAAAATTTCATAAAGAGACAAATTCATAAAGAAATTTCGTATGTAATTAAGGACACATCTCAAATCACTTGAGAAAATATTGAGATTTTTCTTTTACAAATGGTATTGGGAAAACTGAGAAGCCATCTGGAAAAATATAAAAGTCAATCTTTGTTTCATACTATACATCAGGATAAATTCCAAATGGACTCATGATATGAGAGTAGAAAGTACCAAAAGCAAGCAGAAATGAATATACTTATAATTTGGGGGCAGAGGAACCCTTCAAAAATATAAAAGATAAGTATCTTTCTGCTATAAAAATTTACAAAAGATTTTTGCATGGCAAAATCCTCCATAAAGGGTTTAAATACAAATGAGAAATTAAGAAAATATATTGGCAATTTATATTGAAAAACGCTACTCTCTCTCTAACATACACAGAGCTCCTAAAAATCAAAGGAAAAAAAAGACAAGCTGATACAAAGTGAATAAAAATATGAACATACAATTTACAGAAGATAAAATTAAAAGGCCCTTAGATGTAAATAAGATGCTCAATTTTATTCAGAAATTAAAGGATATGTAATTAAAACCATTCTGAGATACTTCTTACCCAACAGATTGGAAAAACTCCGAAAGTTTGACAACATGCTCTGTTGAAGAGGCTGTGGAGACACAAGCCCTCTTATACATCGCTGGTGACAAAACACAGTGACACAGTATCATTGGCAGTAAATTTTCCAACTTACTAAAATCTACTAAAAGTATGTATGCGTGCACCTTTTGCCCCAGTAATTCCACTTCCAGCAATCTATCACAAAGCCAGACCGAGAAAAATACAAAATGACTTAATCACAAAGTCATTTACTGTTGCTTTTGTTTTGTTGTTATTTCTTGCCTAAGATTAGAAAGAACCTACATGCCCATCAGTAAGGGGTTCTACACAATGGAGTATAAGATAATCACCGAAAGGAAGAAGGAAGATCTTTACCTATGTACATGTGGTTACCTCCAAAGCAATATGCAAAATTATGTATGTTACTTTTGGGTGTGAGGTGTGGATATGACTGCATACTAGCACATACACATACTTCCATCTAGCTCCCTTCCAATCTTAATTCAAAGTTGACTTTACAGGGAACACTTGGTGGAGGAGTGAGTAATGCAAGTTAGATTCTTTGAATATATCTGGCTATAAAGCTTTGGCTTTGGAAATAAATATTTTACAAATTAAAAAAATTAAAGTAAAAAATACGAAAATGAAAATCAAGTTGAAATGAATGATTCTTACTCTGTATCAAGTTGGAGACATAACCTCAGAGAGAAAGGCTACATCTAGTGTCTGCAAAATATAATATTTTGACTTTCCATTCTCAGTGGAATATAGTTAAAAGACAAATAGAGCTACCTGAACTCTTCATTCAATGGTCAATTGTTAGTTGAAAGACTGGTATTATTATTTTTAAAACTTTTCACACAACGTAAGGTAATAAATGAGTAATTACATTCATACTGTTGGGAATCAAGACTTGAATTGGAAATAGCATATGAAAGAACTTCTTGTTTGTTTCAAAGGTGCTTATATCCTAATTTTATCCATTGAAAAGGTCAAGAAGCAATGGCAACTCTAAAGCAGTGAACACATCAAGTGCCAAGATTAAGTTCTGAATACTATTTTTGCCGAAACAAGTGCCCCTTGGAAAAATGGTTGATTCCATTCCAGTTCTGGGGCAGGAAATATGAGGTTGGGAGATGTTATTATGCTATTCAGCAAGTAGGCATCAAAGATTAATGGCTTATGTAAAATGACACAAAAGTTGACATGAACAAACTCTATTAGCTGAAGATGGGACACCTTGAGCTTCAAAAAAGGGTAATAAATCAATTGATTGATAACACACTGAATAAACAAAATCCATGAACTCATAATGCAACTAAAAGTTTCCCCTTGGACATGACCAGATGAACTAGGACACCAGGTCACCTTGAAGCTGCTGCCTCTACCAAGAACTAGAACTCCACTGCTTTTCACCATGAAACACCTGAGAAGACCAGGTTACATGTCCTTTCTCTAATTTTCCCTAACCATGCTCTCTTTCATACTTTCATTTAACACACTTATACTCTGGTTTTACTTCTTCTACCTATTTACTAAAAATGCTCCCTTTTGGGACAATCATCCCCAGTGTATCAAATCCTTAGTTTCTTCCTTCTTACTCCTGTCCACCCTTCTGTAATATTTGGTGTAATTCACCATCTTTTTTTCCTTTGAAAGCCACCCCTCAGAATGAGAGACTTTGTGATCCTACTTCTCAAACAACTCTGCCTCAACCCTAGGCTGGGACTCTTTTCCACTTATGACTCCTATAGGTCAGCCTTTTGGACACTTCTTTTTCCACTGCCCTGCCTACTTATCACATTCATTCCACACATTTAACTAAGGAGATGACTCAAATCTTTTATTTCCGGCTTTTAATTGCTGTGTCTCTTCTGAGCTCCAATTTTCTTCAGGACATAGCCTTCAGTGTATCTTTGCTGTATGTCCTTCTATGCCCAACATATATAAGGAAAAAGTTATCAGATTTCCCCAACACCTATTCTTTCTGCTATCATCCTATCAACAGCACTGACATCCTTTCAATTGCCAAGACCACAAGTCTTGAAACCTTCATCCCTGCACTCCATGCCACACCCACACTGAATTAAGCGCTTGCTCAGGCTCTGCTCTCCTCAGAGGCTAAGATGGATCCAGTCACAGTCTCAACCAGCTTCGCATGGTTTTAAGCATGTCCAGTCCAAACCTGGAGATAGGGAAGCCCCATTCTTATCAGGGGTATGCAGTAACCTTCCCTTATCATTATAACATATCTGTGGCATCCTACTTTCCAATGATAAAGTCATAATGGATCTTAGAATCTGTGCCAATGGAGAGTAGTATATATATAAACAGATTAAAAAATTGATCCTCTGCTGTGGTATAAGACCAAAGAAAATACTGACATTGTGCTTTTTATCTCCCTTGCAATTGATAAAATAAAAATACGTAAAATAATGAATAAGAACGTATAATGACTTAAAAGTGCCTCTAAAAGTATCACAAGAGAAATAGGCTCCTTATTCTTTGGATTAGGAGCCCACAGAGAGAAGGCAGTAACACTAAAGAAGAAATTGGAATTTAATTATACATCATAAGGACACATAACCATGACATTAATAATAAAGGCAATTATAACTTTTAATAAGAAATGGAACTAGACATACTAACTTCATTTACTTTGAAGTGAAATTCCAAACCTCTCATCCATTCATAAAATTAAAAGCTGTAATTATGGAAAAAATATCCAAGCAGTACTAATACCTTATCATAAGTAATATTTCAAAGACGTGTAAATTGTGGTCATTACCACCGAGGTTTGATAAATCTCTGCTAAAACCCCCTGCTGCCTTCCTGCCAGCCCCAAAGGACCAACATATGAAATGATCTCACTTTTAGAGTTATCTACATCAGAATGCAATTTTAGACAAGATAAATGTATAATGAGTAGCTATGCCGGCATGGAAATGTTAAGAGTGCATTGATTTATAAATGTAAGTGAAACCAGGGATTGATATTCACTTAGAATTCATAACCATTAGAAAGTGATAGAGACAATTTATACCACAGAAATATAAAGGATCGTAAGAGACTACTATGAAAAAATTATACGCCAATAAAATGGACAACTCAGAAGAAATGGATAAATTCCTAGAAACATGCAATCTACCAAGACTGAATAATAAAGAAATAGAAAATCTGAACAAACCAATACTCGTAAGGAGATTAAATCAGTAATCAAAAACATCCCAACAAAGAAAAGAACCAGATGACTTCAATGGTGAATTCTGCAAAACACTCAAAGGTGGACTAATACCAACCTGTCACAACTTCCAAAAATACAAGAGAAGGGATTACTTCCAAATTCATTTTACAAGGTCATTTTATCCTGATATCAAAACCAAAGACACTCAAGAAAAGAAAAGTGCAGGCTAGTATCCCTGATGAACAGAAATGCAAAAATCCTTTGATTCAACAATACATTAAAAGGCTCATACACCTTTATTGTGGGGTTTGTTCCAGGGATGCAAGGATGGTTCAATATTCACAAATCAATCAATACGTAAACCACATTAACAAAAAGAAGGATAAAAATTATATGATCACCTCAATAGATGTGGAAAAAGCTTTTGCAAAATTCAATATCAACTTATGATTAAAACTCTCAACAAAGTAAATGTAGAGAGAATATTCCTCAACATGGCATAATGAAGAACAAAGGCCATACATATATGACAAGCCCACAGCTAATATCATACTTGATGTTGAAAAGTTGAAAACTTTTCCTCTAAGATCAGGAACAAGATAAAGATGCTTTCAGCACTTTTATTCAACATAGTATTGGAAATCTTAGACAGAGAAATTAGGCAAAAGAAATAAAAAGTATCCAAATCGGGAAGGAAGAAGTAAAACTGTCACTATTTTCAGATGACATGATATTCTATACAGAAAACCCTAAAAGACCAAAAAACTGTTAGAACTAATAAGTGAATTCCGTAAAGTTGCAGGATTCAAACTCAATACACAAAAACAGTTGAGTCTCTATATACTAATAAGGAGCTATTAGAAAGAGAATTTAAGGAAAAAATCCCATTTATAATTGCATCAAAAAGAATAAAGTACACAGGAATACATTTAACCAAGGAGGTGAAAGACATGCACACTGAAAATTATAAGACATTGATAAATGAAACTGAGGAAGACACAAGTAAGTAGAAATATACTCAATGCTCATGGATTGGAAGACTTAATATTGCTAAAATGTCCATATCACTTAAAGCAATATACAGATTCAATTCAATCCCTATCAAAATTCCAATGGCATTTTTTCACAGAAAAAAGAACAACCACCTTAAAATTGGTATGGTACCATAAAAGACCCCAAGTACCTAAAGTTATCTTAGGAAAGGAGAACAAAGCTGAAAACATCACGTTCCATGACTTCAAACTATATTACAAAGCATAGTAACCATGACAGTATGGTATTGGCATAGAAACAGACACACAGATGAAGGGAACAGAACAGAGACCCCAGAAATAAACCCACATATATGTGGTCAATTACTATACAACAAAGGAGCCAAGGATATACAGTGGGGAAAAAAATCTCTTTAATAAATGGTGTTGAGAAAATTAAACACATACACACCAAAGAATTAAACTGGACCGCTCTCTTATACCATACACAAAAATTAACCCCAAATAGATTAAAGATTCGAACATAATATCTGAAACTATACAACTCCTAGAAGAAAATCATAGGGAGGTAAGATCCTTGACACTGATCTTGGCAATGATTTCTTTGGATTTGATGCTGAAAGCAAAGGCAACAAAAGCAAAAATAAATGAGTGGGACTACATCAAACTAAGAAGCTTTTATATAGCAAAGAAAACCATCAACAAAATGAAAAAGCAACCTACCAAATGGAAGAAAATATTTCCAAATCATATATTTGGTTGGGAGTTAATATCCAAAATGTATGAAGAACTCATACAACTCAATAGCAAAAAAAAAAAAAATCTGATTAAAAAATAGAGGATCTAAATAGACATTTTCCCAAAGAAGACATACTGACAGCCAACAGATATATAGAAACATGCTCAAACATCACTAATCATCAGTAAAATGCAAATCAAAACCAGGAGATAATACCTCACACCTGTTAGAATGGCAATTATCAAAAAGAGAAGAAATAACAAGTGTTAGTGAAGATGTGGAGAAAAGGGAATCCTTTTGTGCACTGTTGTTGAGAATGTAAATTGGCACAGCCACTACAGAACACAGGATAGAATTTCCTCAAAAATTTTAAAACAGAACTACCAAATGATCCAGAAATTCCCCTTCTGGGTATTTATCCAAAGAAAATGAAAACACTAATTCAAAAAGTTATCTGCACCCCCATGTTCACTGCAGCATCATTTACAATAGCCAAGACATGGAGGTAACCTAAGTATTCATCAATGGATGAATGGATAAAGAAAAAGTGTGTGTGTGTGTGCACACACGCACGTGTGTATGTGTAATGGAATATTATTTTGCCTTAAAAAAAGAATGAAATCCTGCCATTTGTGATAACATTGATGGACCCTGAGGGCATTATGCTAAGTGAAGTAAGTCAGACAGTGAGAGACATGCTGTGTGATATCACATATATGTGGAATCTTAAAACACACACACACACACACACACACACACCCCAAGCTCATAGATACAGAGAACAAACTGGTGGTTGTCAGCGGTGGGAGGTGGGCAAAATGGATGAAGATTGTCAAAAGGTACAAACTTTCAGTTATAAATCCTGAGGATGGTAACATACAACATGGTGACAGTAGTTAATAAAACTTTATTGTGTATTTGAAAGTCAGTAAAAGTGTAGACCTTAAAAGTTCTCATCATAAGAAAAAAAACTGTATTTGTGGTGATGGACTTATTGTGGTGATCATTTTACAGTATATACATATATCAAATCATGTATTGTATACCTGAAGCTAATATATGTTATATGTCAATTATATCTCAATTTAAAAAAAGAAAGTGATGGAGGAAGATAAACTAGACATGGAGGGTGTGGGGTGTGGTGGAGGCTTGCTTATAATGTCTTGCTTCTGCGTTCATTCATTTGTATACTGATGCTACCCTACCACTAGACAGTGAGTTCCCTGCCTGCCTCTCACACATTTATTTTAATATCCTCCAGTATCAGGCAGAACCTTAGAAACACGGTGGTACTCAGTAAGTGTCTGCTGAGTTGACTGAAACTGAATCCTAACTAACACAGACTTGAAGTTAGCCATCTCCATCACTGGATTTTAAAGGTACTCATTAAAACAAATGAGGGCCTTTTCAAAGCCGACTAGGGAAAGGCAGCCACGATTAAAGCAGATATGAGAGAGATTATTTGATTATCTCTACGTAGCATGTGTGACAAGTATCAGGATATTTTAGAATTAAACTGTTGAAAACATTACATTGATAGTATTTTAAATCAATTAGCTTTTTAAAAATCAATGTTTAAGTGTCAATAATACATGGCAAATACAAAAAGAATGTGGTATGTGAAAACGTAAGAAAAGCCAAATTAACCTCCCACACGGGATTACTTCTTTGGTTGGAATTACGCTTTTTTTCTCTAGAATGGTTTTATATTAAGTGGATCCTTACTGCTTAGAGGCTTATTCTTCCTGAGGAGTTAAAGACTTGTGGCTTAACAAGCTTTATAACATAGTGCTTCTTAACTGCTTTTGTTTTTAAGCAGAAATCTCGGTTTGAATGTTTTTTTTTTTTACATTTTTCCAGTAGAACCCCTACACGCGCTTTCACGATTGAAGGTCTTGTTGATCAAATTGACTTTTTCTGAAATTTCTAGTATGTGTGTGTGTTTAATATTTTCTTGAGATATAATTCACATATCACCTAAATGACCCATTTAAAGTAAGTAACATGCAATTAGTTTTCAGCCCAATAGATATTTTGATTCTTTTCAATCAGAGGTAGCAGTAATACTGGCAGCTTGGCTAATTTCTCCCTTCTTTTGGCCTCAATTTTTTTTTTCCTCTGCAGTTTATATTTCCCAGGATTTGTCAGAACACTAAACCAAAGACTTTTAAGAATTGATCAATTGGCATCTGTGGCCAAGTAATTAAGGACTCAGGACTGGAAAGAACCAACGGATCCAGAGCCAGAATATACACTAGTAAACCTCTTTGCTACCTGTATTCACATATAATGAATAAGACATAGTATAGAAGATAACGTCACATGCTACTGTACAGATTAAAGAAGTTAAATAAATGTTGGCTTCCTTTCTTCTCTTTCTGCATCCAATTCTACAAGGTAGAGCAAAAAGAGCTTATGAACAAAGTGCTTGAGATTTGAATGGGTCAAATAGACGTGCGTACCAAAGTACTCCTGGAAAGTCGTGAGGGAATCCAGCAAAGCTACTGAAGTAACAGAGTCTTCTGCCCAGAACTGACCTTGCTGACGGGCTGACCGCTCATTCCCCCGACCACTTGCTGCCCCCAGTACTACGCTATTCCCCCGTCTGCACAGCACATATTTTTCAGAGGGGAGAAATCTGAAAAGGGAATATAAAGGGAGGTCCTTCTCTTTACACCCAAGAAAGCTTTAAATAAATTACATTCTGAATTCACCAACTTACTTCAGAACTTTATTTTTTCACTCATTCAAGTGAAAAAAATCTGCAAAGAATTTACATCAAATTTTACACAGAGATTAAAAAAAAAAGGCCAATAAAAAGGGTCCAGTAAAAGCAATGTTGGAAGCATTGTTTTATTCGCAGATTTTTTTCCTGAGATATTTACAATAAATAACTTAAAATGAGAATGTTCTTGCTTCTAGAGAGGGACTCTTTTTTTTTTCAATCTAAAATGAATTTATCTTATGAAAATAGTCAGCTATTTGGTAGAAGCAGCAAAATGTTCTCTCCAGGGCAGCAACCTGTTTTTCTCGTAAGGAAGAGAACTTATTCCTACTTCATGCCTGCAAGTAAAAGAACTTTCTGTTGTCCAATACTGTTTCCTACAGGCAGAGCTTCCTGATGCAGGAGTGATGGAAAGAGCTAGATCAACAACCCTCTGGCCAGATGCCTGGCACAGGGAATATTCTGCTTGTCAAATTAAGCTTTGCTTTTCAAATGGATAAATAGGTTTTTTTTTTCTTCCCCTGAGAGTGAATAGGAGTCGAAAGAGAGTGCTTTGGCTTCACTGAGAAATCCGCAAATATTTCTCAGAATTTGTTAGCACGGATGGCGCCAGCAAAACAGAATTAGACAGTCCTGTGGAAACTGGATAGTCTTACTGAACAGGCAATTTACATTGTTTCCTCTAACATCCCATCTGCCTTCCAGCGATAGTCAACTTTATTCCTGCAAAAACAGAGAGATCCCACAGGGAATGACATATATTGAACACGTCTGCTTCTGTTTTCAGTCTCTATTTTTCCAGGGTGAGCACTCAAGCAGGACTAAACGAAGAGGTGCATTCCTAGTTGACACAGAGGACATATTTTGTGTTTTCTGGTGCCAAAACACACCAAAGGATTAGGTGCTAGAATGGAAAATGAGTTTTCTCCATTTCCTGATTACTTTCACAGGCGTTCTTATTATCTTTAACTTTCCTCTTGTAAAATACACACACACACACACACACACACACGAGAAATTACTGGCTTCTCTATTAATACCTTATAATAAGCTTTATTTCTTGCTTTTCACAGGAAGAGATGACTGCATTAAGTGCTTGGAACTCACTGCTGCAGGACACGGGGAAGAACTGGAAATTGTGGGTAGGCTAAGCAGGGCAAGGATAAAATTAGCCTTCGAGCATATGACTACCAGGAAAGTTATTAACTTCCAGAATCAAGATATCATGGGCTGTCATCAGGGAGCAAATCAAGCAATAACTCTTTTTAAATGGACACAAGATAGAAAATGTGTCCTCTGCTCACAACTGGGGGATGGCAACCCAGCAGTTTTGTTTTTTTCTTTTTTTATATTCCTGTAATCACTAAGCCTCACTTGCCAATACTAACATTTGAGTAATTACAAGGGAAGACTGGTGTAAATTCTAGCCTCCTGATAGCCTTGGAAAGCACAAATGCCTGGATTTGCCAAGAAGGTTTGAGAAAATAGGACTTATTATAATCTATGGCGGATAAACCATCCCACTCGGCAACGCTGGTAATCCATGGGTGACAGGACCCTTGGGACTTCTGACTTTCTCGTGTCCCTTTGTCTAGACAGATGTAAACAGCCTAGGGATGCTGACCTTTTAAAGGCAGTATCACCAAGTCTGGGATAAAATAAAAATGATGAAGTCAACACTCATCTGTTTACTGGCTCTCAGTCAAACACTTTGCTTCGAAACCTATGGATCTCTACATTTTGTTACCAAAAAAATGTTTACAACGTACAATCTGATGACAAAAGAGCAACAGGGAGATGACGGTGACTTATGCTAATCAGAGAGCTGAATGTTACCAAAGAGGCAAAAAACATAAACAGTGTTCTCAACTATTGCTCAAAAGCCATCTTCCAGTTGTATAAAGTTTCAAATGGGTTGCTGGCCACAATGTTTTTTTTTTCACTGTTATGCATATATCAATGTCATCAAAAGCAGTTGTCTTCTAAAACCAAGAGAGCAATTTAATAGTATGGAAAGTTTATAATATTTAGGTGCATGTTAATAATTAGAACAGTATGGAAAATTTATACTATGGGTCATCTTTGATAAAGTATTTAATATTATTTATATACTTTATATTTATTTCTATACGTTTCTAACCGTTAACAGGTATGTAAGTGTCCTTAAATGTATTCAGATCTTGAGGCTTTTACTCGGTAGTGGGTCTAGTGATGGGAAAAAATGAGATCCTTTGTTTATCCTCGTTCGGAATTTAACAAGTTTGTGGAGTATAAGCAGAAGTGTAAGCGTAAGCCAAACGCATTTAGTAATTTTAAAAATCCTTCCAAAACGGATGGATCCTAATTTCTTCAAAGTCTATGAGGGTCTCAGCGAGGAACTGATGAGTGGCCCTGAACAAGAAGGGAGTGAGTCTGATGACAAGAACAGCTGAAATGACTCTCGGAAGATGTGGCTTCCCCGGCGTCTGCCGTGAGCCACGCGGGTGACCTTGGCCAGTGCAATTAACAAACGCTTATCACAGATCATTGAAGACTTCATTCTCTGGAGGTAACAAAAGGATGAGCAAGATCCGGTTCCTGTCCACGAGAAGTTTAAGAGCTAGAAGGGAAGATAAGACACACAATCGTGACTTACAGATGGCAGGAGATTAAGAGAAGCAGAAACCAAATCCAGTGAGAACTTAGACAAAGGAAAGGCTACTTTCTGCTTGAAGAGGAGAGTTTGAAGGAAGGCTTTATGGAAGAGTGACATCTGAAATGAGCCCTAAAAAGTCCTAAAGAAGGTCCCAAGATTCTGACAAGGAGTCCTAAAGGTACAGGGCCTTTTAGAAGCAGTGGAAGAAAACCCTGAAGTGTGGTAAGGTTAAGTTCATGGCTCTCAGGCTGAATTCAGGGTCCAGGTGTTTTCAGCCTGGACAAGAGCCTGTCGGGGCTCACTTAATCCCCAGAACTCCCTTCTGGGGAGGAAGCCACTGGCCTTCCTCATTCCATCATCTGACCGGCTCTGCAGGTGTTTGTGTCTGTGACACTTGGAGCAGGAATTCATGATTCTCCAGTTAAGAAGTCTAGACAGCACCTTCTAAGGAATGGGGAGAGCTGAGTCAGGAGGCAGCAGGATCAAAACTGCGCCTTGGAAAAAAGTCTCTGGTTGCCCTGTGGGGAATAGAGTGAAGGAAAGAGGGCTGGTGGCCGAGAAGGAGGGCTAGTGGTGGAAAGGCAGTGCTCTGGGGAGGGCTGACAAGCACCTGTGTTAGGGCAGAGGGGAGGTGTGGATTTCAGAAGCAGGGCAGGACTTGATGGCTAACTGCATAATCTGGTGAGGGAGGAAGTGGAATCCATGGTTAATTTGAACTTGTCTGACAGCTTGAGTGTCTAGGTGAATGTTGATGCCACTGACAGAGAGAAAAAAAAAGAAAAGGAACAAACTTGATAAAGAGGATAATGTATTCAGCGAGGGATACTGTGAGTCTCAAGAGCTGACAGGACATTGAAATAGGAAAATCTGGAGTAGTGGTTCTCAACCAGGCACAATTTTGCGCCTACCCTCCCATCACACACAGGGGGCATTTAGAAATGTCTGCAGACATTTAGGTTTGTCATCTCGGGGGAAAGGGGTGCTATTATAAGAGCATCTAGTCAGTAAAGTCCAGGAATACTGCTAAACATCCTGAAATGCACAGGACAATGCCCCACAAGAAAGAGTAATCCAACCAAAAATGTCAGCAGTGCAGAAGCTGAGAAATCCTGGTCTAGAGGGAGTAGGCACTTCACATGTGGAATTTTAGGAAGCAGGAATGAACAAAGATGAGAACTTTTAGTCACTCACAATGCAGCGAGAGACATGGGAGAAAATTAACCACCGTTAGAGCATATAGAAAAGAAAGGCAAGCAGGTGGCTGATAAAATCCTGAGTAATATTACCTCATTGGCAAAATGAGTTCATGGGGGTGAGGTGATGTCACAAACCCTTTCATATTTAGAATGCAATGATAGGATGACAGTTCTCAGGAAGTGTGTACACAAGAAGATAGACAAGGATGAGGTGGTAAATCATGGAAAATCAGTTCAGTCATGAACATCCCCAAATCCTAAACACTGAAGACACACTCTAGGCTGCAGTGGGAAACACTGTATGTGGTCTAAGATTTTCATCTGCAAATGTGTTACAACTTGATCCCAGAGTCACATGATTGTAACAAGAACATTCTTAAAAGCAGAAGAAGGAGGAGGAGGAAGAGGAAGAGGAGGAGGAAGGGGAGGAAGAGGAGGAGGCAGGTGAAAAAACAGAAGGAAAGAGGAAAACAGGAAAAAAGAGGTGGAAGGGAAGAAATGACAAGACAAGAAGAACAAGGGGAGGGGAGGGAAAGGAAAAGAAGGAAGGCGAAGGGAGGGAGCACTGTAGAAACATCCTCTAAAAGGCGAACAGAATGCTGTGTGAGGGCCGTTCTACGGAACAAGATCGGGCGCCATACTCAATAATTTCACAGGGCCCTTATAGGGGAATACATTCCATGGAAAGAAAGTCTGCTTCTTGAACCTATCATCACTGTTTTTCAAAGCTATGGTAACACAAAATGACTGAACAGGAACCAGTACTTGTACAATTCTCCAGTATTTAAATAAATAAATGTTGCCAGAACTCTGTTCCAGGGGGCTGAGCAGGTCTAGGGAAGGAAGCCGGAGCGAGACAGGAGATGGGGAGGTAGGGAGGCAATCCGAAAGGAAGGATCACACAAAGACACATCATGGGCAACCTGGACTGATGAGCAGAGGCCAAAAATCTTACAAGGAACAATGAGAAGATGGACCTTTCCCATTCAAATGGTTATGTAGTCCACAAAGAAGTCATACGTGGAAACAAAAGGCCACAGCAACAAACCAAAGAAGGCATCCCTGATAAGGGAAGTGTGAAGGTCGTGTGCACAGGGCAGGAGGCAGTATGATGTGCCACGGCCGGCCAGATTGTGAATTCCACCATTCCTGTCTCCACCATTAGCTAGCTCAGGGCTTCTCCTAGGAGCAGAATGTCTCTGAAACGTAGCTTCCTTTCGGATAAAACATGAGTGATAAGCTTCCCAGCGGTGCTGTGATGATGAAATAAGACCATCTATGTAAAGCACTCAGCACAGCGGCCGGTGCGGGATAGGGACTCTGGCAGTGCTAACTGTTCTTGAATAATGTCTGACTTCTGTCACTCTATGCAATGACTGAATAAGAAAGAATGGCAGGACTCGCATTCCAAGTCAATCTAAATGGAATCCATTAAATACGGTAGTAGCATTTGAAAACTGAAATCTTCATCTTCTAAATAAGCAAGTAACTTTTATGAATTCATTAAAACTTGAAGTGGCCTTCAAAACTCTGATCAAATTTCCTCATTTACTGATGGGAAAATTGGAAAAGGAAATGAAAAGGCTATTGTGGCTTGGAGGTACATGAGCCAAAAAAAGATTTTAATTAAAGGGGAGTTACTCATCCTTTTTTCATACAATACAAGATGAAGGTGGAGTTAGAAAATTACAGTTCATAATTTTACAAATACACACATATACATATTTTAGAAATAACAGAGCTAATCTGGGAAGATGTCTAGCAGAAAGTTATCCTTCGCTTTCTGTGAACTCGACTACCTTACATCACCCGAATTCACCCACTTGTAAACATATCTGACAAAGTTCTCAGAAGCTTCATGAAGTGTTGGATAAAACAGCTTCAGGATTAAACTGGTTATTATCAAGGATGTTCTTCCCCCAGGCTACAGCCAGGTCACTCACCTGTCTAGGAGCAAGTTAGGAGCAAACAGGAGCTTCCCTGGGTGCTCCATGGAGCGCCAGACAAGACCAATCATGAGGATCTCTAGCCAGGCACATTCCAGCAGGTGGACCTGATCATGGAGGGTCAAATCCACAAAGCCTGAAACGAGACAAAAAAACACTTCTGACTTAAAATGAAAAGTCATTGCTGGTGAAATGAATGCAACCAGAGATTTGAACTGGGATGCTCTATTTTCCATTAGATGGAATAACATGAAATAGAAGTACACTTTATAGGAAAGTCAAGTAATTCATTTCTAAAATTTTTTATACAATTGTAAAGGTTACTTTCCATTTAAAATCATTACAAAATATTGGATGTATTCCCCATGTTGTACAATATATCCTTGAGTCTCTTTTTCATCCAACAGTTTTTATCTCCCACTCCCTCATCTCTATATCGCCCCTCCCGCTGTCCCTCTCCCCATTGGTAGCCACTAGTTTGTTCTCTGTGTCTGAGTCTGGTTTCTTTTTTGTTATATTCACTAGTTTGCTGTATTTTTTTACATACCACATGTAAGTGATATCATACAGTATTTGTCTTTCTGTGTCTGACCTATTACTTCACTTAACATAGTGCCTTCCAAGTCCATCCATATTGCTGCAAATGGCAAAATTTCATCCTTTTTTATGGCTGAGTAGTATACCAGTTATAATATACACCACAACATTTTATATATATATATTTTTTTTATACCACATCTTCTTTATCCATTCATCTGTTGATGGACACTTAGGTTATTTCTACATCTTGGCAATTGTAAACAATGCTGCTGTGAACATTGGGGTGCTTGTATCTTTTTGAATTTGTGTTTTTGTTTTCCTCAGATATATACCCAAGAGTGGTATATATCTGAAATGCTGGGTCATATTGTAGTCCTATTTTTAGTTTTTTGAGAAACCTCCACACTGTTTTCCACAGTGGCTGTACCAACTTATATTCCTACCAACAGTGTACAAGGGTTCCCTTTTCTCCACATCCTCGCCAACATTTGTTATTTGTGTTCTTTTTGATGATGGCCATTCTGACAGGAGTGAGATGATATCTCATTGTGGTTTTGATTTTCATTTCCCTGATTAGTAATGTTGAGCATCTATGCATGTGTCTGTTGGCCATCTGCATTCAAGTAACTATTTTTTAAGCCTACTATATCAATGAACTTTAATCAACTTAAACATCTTAATGCCTTAGTTACATCTACAGAAATATACTAACTTACACAACCCACTTAGCTTTCTATAAAGCTTTATACTTAAATAGTGTTAAAACTCATATGCTTTTTACTTTGACACTTTTAATAGCCTTATGTGATTATTATATTTCATTTCTGCTTCCGTTGAAGATATTTAGGTGCAAGAAATGTAACTTACCTGCCTTAAAACAAATAGGAATTGGAGCACAGGCAGGACCAAAGTCACTAAGTGTCTACCTCTTTGCTTCATCACTAAGCTACGCCCCCTTTTTCCATATCGTGTAAAAGAAAGACTAATAACATAGTATACGTAAATAAATTACTTGGGGGAAAATGAGTCGGATGAATAAAGGTGGCATTATGATTACTTCTGGTAACAAACACGAAAGTGTTTTTTTATTTTTTGTTTATTGGGAGAGAAAAGCTTTTTCCAATCATCACTGACAATATGGTGGATGCGCAAGAGTAGTGACTAAGAAGAAGGAGGAGGAGGAAGATGAGAAGGAGAAGGAGGGAAAGAAGAGGAAGATCAATTTGTTGAGCCCTTACTATGGGTTAGAAGTAATACTAAGTACTTTCCATACAAATCTGTTTAAGTATTTATCACTACAATAATTCTCAGAGATAGAAACTGACAGGGATGTCATTTTCCAGATAAGGAAGCAGGTGATCAGAGAGCTGATGTATTTGGTAAGGTCAGAGGTGGGAACATAATCTCCAGAAACTGTGCCCTTGACCACAATTGACACCACTCCTTATGAGCTGCAATTCATTATAGACTTTGGACGAACTGACTAAATAAACCCAGACCCACAAATTAAGATACACCAGGGTGACAGGGACATTGCATAAACAAGATGTCCATAAAGTTTCTTGCTTTCCAAATCAGCTCCCTGTCCTTCTGCCCTGAGGCATCCCATCCCATTTCCTTACCCTTTCTCTGCCCTCAACCTTTCGTTCCCTCTTATCCATGAGACTGGATCTAGGAATCCCATTTTTCTTTGTCCTCTTCTCTGTTTTCTCTCACTGATAACACAATTTTATTAGCTATCTATACTTGTATTTACTAAAAAGCCAAAACCTAAGTTTATTTTCCTTAAGCAGTAGTACTTATGGTTTCCCTATTGAATGTTTCTTCCTGGGGGTCTTGTTCAAAGAATTGGTTCAAACAATTAGCTCCCCATTTCCTATATACTTAAGCACCATCTTCCAAGTAATCCCCACCACCAACAGCTGACGAGCCGTCAGAAAAGCCTAAGCTGAGAAAGACCTCAGGGTGTACGCCCCGCTAGCCACCATCCCATAAGCAAGCCTTGTCAATTCCGTCTTTGAAGTAACAATAAAGTCCTTTTTCTCCTTTCTATATTTCCACTGTTACTACATTAATTTAATTCCCAAGACGCTCTCACCTTTTTGTCTGACTCCTTTAACTCAGCATAATTATTTTGGGACATCTATGTTGTTGCATGTATGAATAGTTGATTCTTTCCCTTGCTGAGTGGTATTCCATTGGATGGATAGAGCCCATAAATAAACACAAGTTGCTTATCCTTCTGTCGGACATCGCATTTGTTTTCTTTGGGTTATTACAAATACAACTGCCATGAGCAATCTGTGTACATTTTTCTGTATGGACATGTGCTTTCATTTCTCCTGGGTAAGTATTTAAGCATATTATGGCTGGACTATATGGTAAGTGTATGGTAGGCATATGTTTAACTTTTTAAGAAACTACTGAACCGTTTTCAGAAGTGATTGTTCTGTTTTACATCCCCACCAGCAATAGATGAGAGCCCTGGTTGCTCCACATCCCCAGGCAATACTTGGTATGGTCAGTCTTTTTCATTTTAGACATTCTGTAGACATACAGAGGTATCACACTGGAGCTGTGATTTTAGTTTGCATTTCCCTAATGACTAATGATACTGAGCATCTTTTCATGTGCCTCTAACAGATCATTATCTTACACTATCACTATACTCATGTTAATTATGCATGTATCTGTAAATCCTGCTAGACTATGTCCTCATCAGAGGCACAAAATGCACCATTCTATCAAATTCTGCTTTTTTAAAGTCTAAATTTACTGCACCTTCTGCTCCATCATTCAACCATGCCAAGGCCCATAACAATGTAGCACTTGTCAGAGCAAGGGTCTTCCCACTGGAAAGAATGGGCGTCACTCACAGAAAGCAGGACTTGGAACTGGAGAGAAAGTGGGCAGTTCTGTTCAGGAGAAAACACTAAAGGACGAAAAAACAGTGACTGGGTTTCATGACTCCTGGGGAGAAAAAAGAACTAGTTTCCCTACACACAGCAACTATTTACGTAGAGAGTGTGTTGGGTCGAAATGGACTGGGTTTGTTCAGGAAGAAGCACTGTCTGAGACAGCAAAACAAACAAACAAACAAAAAAAACCTTGTCTCTCTCAGTAGCCAAAATCTAATGGGAGCAACCAACTCCAGTGAGCAGTATTCAAAAGGAAAGCTCACGGGAAGTTTTAATTCCCTAAGATTTCACCCCAATCTTTTGGGTAAAGTTGCATAATAGCAATATAAACTTACCCGATAAATCACACTGCCTTTCAGAAATGTTAACATTCAAGAGTGAGGTGTCTTCTCTCTTCTCATGACATTCCTTGTTTGATGTGGGGGGGAAATGTAATCATGTGATCATGTCGCCCTTGATGAAAGCTACGCCATATCATTCAATACCCTCCACAAAGCTTGAAACAAAATGTCACAGGATGAGATTTAGGGGGTCTTTTGAGAGAGAACAGCAACCATGTAACCGAGCAGTTTTGAAAAACGGAAGAAGCACTTTCTGGTCGCAACCTTACATGTGAAACTGAATGAAATTTTTAATTCTTCACTTCAGAACTCCAGTGCTTCTTAAGTTTGACAGTTTTATCGGTCTTTTGGGAGCCTCAGAAGCTCACCATAACCATTTGTACCACACAAGTCTGGTGATTATGAAATCTGTCTGAAGTATGTCTGTTAGTAATAGTTTTCAGTCTGAGTCCAGCAGAATTGCTAGGTCCTTCTGGTGAAATCATGCAGATCTCTTGAAAAGAAACAGTCTATTTAATTATCTTTCCCAGCTGTGCATATTGCCCGCAGACAAGGGTTACTGAGTCTCTTGCAAAGTGTCCTCGGCAAGTTCCGGGGAACGGGGTTGCAGGTTGTGTGCAAAGACTGTCCATTAACCTTCTCAATGAACGTAAGAGCTACCAGAGGAAGCTATTGGATGGCGGGTCTCCTTCCTTCCAGTATACTGATCTCAGTATTATTTTAACCACACAGGAGTTAAATGCTCTTCTGGTGTAGAATAAATGCCCTTTAATAGTCTCAATTCATAGCCAACAGAGAAAAACAAGGTGATACATCTTAAATGAAATTATACTGGGCCAACTCTCTACAGACATCAAGTTTCAGTCTTTTGGTTTGTTTTCCATATAAATGGGAAGACTACTCTAATATGCAGCTTCAGCTGAATTTACTATAACTCAGAGGCATTCAACAACACCTTTTGAACACTTGAAAGTGTTGCCAGTACAGGAGCCAGCAGCATCCGTGGGATGTGAATGGATGCACCAGTGACAGATATTCTGACAGGTGACGCGGTGAGAAGTGACTCACTTCCCATCACTTGGGGACTCTCATCTTGGTGACAGTGGCAAGAGGTCTGTGGGGCTGTGGAATTCACACCCACGGGACAGAAGGCCTACCTAAAAAGTAGTAACAATAGTTTATCGAGACCAAGTGAAGTCAGACGCAAGGAAATCTCATTTCACAAAATAAAATCTTAAAAGAAAGCAAACATGGGTCTTTTTCTCTGGTCTGTACTCACAGGTCTAGTGAATAGAGTGTCCAGAGATAGGATATAGTGGAAACAGACAGGAATGACTTAAGTCCCCTCCCCCGCTGCTGTGTGGTCAGGGGGCTGATGAAGCTGAGAGAGACCCCCTTCTGAACAACTCTCTGTACAGTTAACCAGCTCGTTATTTCCAGCCTCATCACCAAGTAAAGCTATCCCTGCCTTCTTTCTTCGTTATAAATGACTATTTTTCCTCCAAGATTTTTAACTGCTTTTTGACTGTGAAAGGAGCTCATGGCAGGTCTTCCCCCTCTCCCTTGGGCCTCATGAAATCCTAAACCCTCTTCCCCACTCTGAGCCTACCATACAAATTATTTAATTTGCCCTGGCGCTCAGGGCGTGGCAAGTCTCAGCAAAGAGTGCCGAGAGCCGGAGGCAAAATGAAGTAGAATGTGAATGCTTGTTAAGTTCTGCACAGCTGTGAAGCAAAAGATAAACCAGAGAAAAAAAAGTATGAGTGCTACAGTAAGTACACTTCTTATTTCCATGGGATGCAGTTTACAGAGACGTAAAGCAAAGCAGAATCCCTGTGAAAGAAAAAAGCAACTTTTCCCTGGGGAGTGTTGTCTTAAATCCAGAAGCCAGGTGGTTGGTTCCCTTAATAAATCTACTGGAAAAAATATTAGTTTCCTGACCTTCAAAAAATTAATTATGTTCTCAGTCATATGATGACCCCAATGTTCTCCAAAATGTCAGTTATAAAATTGCCTGTTTCATTCTTTCTGTATTGCCTTAAGTCAATGAAAGAAGATTTAAACAAGTCACCTTTTTCCTCCTTGATGCCAAAGTAAAATAAGGTAAAAAAAAAAAAAGAAAAAGAATGTAATGGAACATGACATCGTATCACAAGACAACTACAAGCCGAATAAAACCTGGGATTTCTCAGAGGAAGCCTATAGAAGAAAGAATGTCATAAGAACCTACATCCCAGTTCAAATGCTAAGACTTGTCATGTCTTCCATTTTGTAGTTTTTTTTTTTCTCCAGAAGACAATAAGTTTAATCCTGTACTTTGAACCATGTAACCCATGGCATAGTTGAATATGATCTTCCCACCTCCAGATAAAAGTTTTGGAGTCTCTTTTAGATGCAGAATCATGATAGAGAGAGCCATTAGAACTGGGTTGCCCATCCCATGACACTTTAAGATGTCTCCAATAACATGCAAGCATTGAAAAATTCTTTTCTATGTGTTTAACCCATTTAAATAAATAACATCATGCACCACTCTTACCAAATGTGTACCACTGTTAGAAAATAAAATAAATGGTAATGGAGTTATCATTTGCTTAGACATCCCGAATCACACACAGTGTAAGAACGCAGACCTCTCACTGAGCCTGCCCCAGACCACCATCGCCGTGTGTGCTCTGGTTCTCCTCCACTCTGATAAAGGGAAGTGCGCACAGACCCTCTCTGGCACAGTACCACCTACTCAAAGGGCTTATGGCAGCACCATGCTAAACCTCCACCTTGCCAATAGCAAGTGGATGCTTTCCTGAGGCTACAATATCCCTCATCCTCAGGTCCGATTATTAGGTATTTTCAAGTCACTTCCCAACATGGGACTTTTTGGAAGGTTCATTCCCCGTCTCACCCCCACAATGGAATGAGGAGGACAGAAGTAATTAAAAGAGCATGAGCTGAAAAGTCAAGTAGACCTGGCTTGAAATTCTTCTGTGGCCCATGGCCAGTTAGCTAAGGTCTCTGAAAGCTCTTCCCATCTGTAAAATAATTACTTAGGGTTATTGCAAAAATTAAGAAGCTAGCAGATGTCCCAGAGTACCAGAGTCACAACTCAATGAACATTTGTTCTCTTCCCTACTCCATCCCAACAGGCTGGAATATCTGTCCAATAGAAGGAACACAACTTTTCCAAAGCACCAAGAGAAATGTTCTGTTTCAAAGTATTTTAGATCTAGAACTCCAAACTTAAATTGGGCACTTTGTGTTTGCCTAAGTCATGAAGTCGTGCTGTGTTTTCTGTTTAGTTTTTCTTTTTATTTATTTATAAAAAATAACCTAATAAAAAGGATAAAAGACTTCCTGGACATCAAATGGCTCTTACAAAACAACATTTTTATGATTTAAAAGTGGAGGGAACAAGAGCATGTGGATTATATTTCTCCTAAAATACATATGCGAAAAAATGAAAAGAGGCACGTTTGGGGTTTTATTACACTCAAAGTATTTCAAGACATTTAGCAAATCCAGAATGCAGTTGTCTTCACATCTCCGATATAAATGTGTGACCGATGGTTCTCTACTGAACTCAGAAGACCTCCACACTGTCTTTGCTGGTGCTTACTTGTAGAGAGAATGAATCATGTCCTGTGGTGACTACATGCCTTGGGAAATAAAAGTGGTGTTCTCAAGGCAATGCTAAGCAACAAAAACCAGTAGAAAGTGAAGAACTGAATGTGACAAATTTGATATTTTAAAAATATGTCACATTTAGCAGAGTTGACAGCCAAATTAATTCAGTCTAGAGGTTTTAAGATAAACAAAGGTCTTGCCTTTTAAAATTAATGGTGCATACTTCAAACACCCCTTATTAAGATGACTATACGTTGAAAGAATTACAGATGATGAAAGCCATGTGATTTATATAAATTCACAAACTTTCCAGTCTTGACTCTGCAGCCTGACAGGGTGCCATGTTGTATCTGACACTACATAATGAAGCCACTGTGACATCATTACCAGTTTCTTCAGAACAACTCAGCAGGGCTTAACACACCTTATCTGAGAATTATTTTTACATATACAGATTCAAAAGTGGTGTTTCTGTGGCACATCTAAAATAAAAACCAACAGTGTTGTTTGATTATTTTACTTCTTTCCCATTTTTATCTAAACAAAAGAGAGCCAACAGAGAGCTTGCTTGGAAGGACCTGAGATACTTCCTGGATATCCCTCTTACGATGCATACATGAGGTATAAACTAAATGCAGAAGATTGTCTTTCCTCTGAAAAAACCTTAGGTACACTGAGTAGGCTACTCACCAAGAAGAGATATCCAAAGACAAAACTGATTTCAAGTTTGCTCAACTGTTCCTTGGTTTTAAACCCTTTCCAAGAGCTATACTCGATGAACCGTACTTCTTATAACGTTTCTTCGAAAAATTATTAGACTTAATCACAGAAGTGTATTCAGACTCTGCTTCAAAAATTTGCTAGTTTTTCCTTGCTTTGGACATCAGCCCACATTTATTGTTTTGTCATCCTATGTGCCTCTGGATATGCATCTGTGTGTGTGATCTGTTGTGGTTATATTTGATTCATCCACTAATATTTGACTATGTTTACACATTAAGGGATAGAACCAAAAAAAAGAGTGTATAGAAATAAATCACATCTGATAGGGAGGTTAATTGTAGAATTTCTCTGATTAGAAAAGGAAAATGGAGCTATATTGTAAAAGCACCTCGAGACTTAAAGGTTAGAATATGCATTTTGTAGCATATGTAAAGTAATTATAATACAAGGGAGGAAATTATTCCTGACTTTAAATATGAACTTCATAAAAATATTTCCCTTAATCTTTATTTAGTGACTTAGTTTAGCACACACCTTTAAAAGGCTAGACATGTATTTTCTTATTTTTCAAAAGGTTGGCTGTATCTCAATCCCGATCACAGCATGTGTGAACCTGTGAAACGCTGACTCTCTTTCTCTAAAAAATTATGTTCTCAGTTTTTGTAGTAACTGGGTATGAGAAAGTGTCATTGCATCTCTGGGAAAGGGGTGGATGAAGGTATTGGACTGCCCACCCCCCCTCCCCCGCATGTAAGCTCATTTATGTGGCAAATTTCTCTCCAAATTTAGTAATAAGAAGGTTTTCTTCTCCTAAAGAACTGATGGGCTCCTTTTTTGTTGGAAAATAAGAACAATGAAACTTATTCAGGACTGCGTGAAGCCCTACCACCAGGAAGCAGATATTAATATAATGTTCAAAAGCAGTAACAATTTTCCCTGTTTCCTGGGAAAATTATTGCCTGACTTCTACTTTTTCTGACCTCACTTTTGACTGTACTGTTGAATTACCAGGCACCTCATAGCAGACTTTGCAAAGTAGATAAAGGAAGGAATCATTAAAACACGTATATCTGTTTTCACACACACACGTAATTATCCTTTTTTTTTCTCCCTTTAACAACAGGTAAAGGATGGGACGACAGATAAGGAGGTAGTTTGTCAAGAGAAAAGAATTAATCCCACAACTCTGACTCCAGAGGGAAAAATATGTCAAGACTTTCAGATATGAGGATCATATTTGGGGATCAAAAAATTAATGTCCCTCAGAGAAAACAAAGCAGATGGCAACTCTACCTTGTTACCAATCCCATCTGTATTACACTCGGAGCCTTGGTTTATGAAGAGACGGTTGTCATGACAATAAGCATTTGAGAAGAGTTCTGGAGAAGCTGATGGATTCAAGAGTGTCTCCTAGCTTTCCAATTTTCCAAACACACACACAAATCCCATCCCCCACCCCCATCCAGCAAATAAACAATTCTATTAATTCCTGTATTGGCTACCATTATTCTATAATGATATTACAGAATTTTGCACTCTCTCATGTCAAAATCCTCCTTGGGGGGACAGAACAGCTCTTTACTCTGATACAGCACAGCTTGAAAGTAAACTGCTTTTTGATTTTTATTCAGCAAAGGCAACTGTATTAACTCCAGCTTAATCTTTTTTCCCCTTACCAGCTCAGAAAGAAATCAATTTCAGCTTAAATGAGAAAGGGGAAAAAAATAGAAGAAATTATTTTCCAGTTTCTGAGAGTAGATGGCAAACTAAAGAAGGGGAAAAAATTAATAAACTATAAAGTAAAGTACTTACGACTGTCCTTTGACATTCTCGTGAAATGGACAGGAAGGCCATCACTGCGGAGCGATTCTGAATTCCCTAATATTAAGAGCACGGGCTGGCTGCGCTTAAAAGTCAACAAGCACTTGTACCTTGGAACATACATTTTTTCTTGTCTACCTCGAAGCAGACCTACAGAAGCATTTCAAATACTATTGTCATCAGTCTGAGCTTTCCGGATAACTGTATGCTCCTGGTAAACACTACAAATGTCATCAACACAAAGACTGAGAGCGAAGCAGACAATCTCCTTTTTAGGGCAAGTCCCCCAAACAAATGAAAAATGATCATTTCCTCCCACCTCCACCCAGCTCAAGTCCCTCAATGAAACCGAAATTGATGACGATCTTACAGTTTCAAGGAGTGTATCCTCACACACACAATTTAAAAGCTGGGAGGGACACCTGTTGTTGCCAATGACCCAGGGACATCCAGGTCTAGAAGGAATCAGGAGCAAAAAAGAGGCTTATTCTCCTTTTGGTTTAGTTAAATTCGGAATGTTAAAGAGCTTTGCAAACCGAAATCATCAAGAGGTAAGAGTAAGGCTGAGCAGCAAATCACATCAACACTTCTGTTGAGAATTCAGAGGACAAGATACAGGGCCCCATACAGGAAGGGGCAGGGCCACGAGTCCGGGGTCGGTGGAGGACTGAAGGTCTTGCAAGCACACGGGGGACTGATTTAGAAAGGGCTGCTCCCTCCCTTCCAGTCCTCCCACAGCTCCCCACTTCCCACATTCTGTCCTACGCCAACTTCAGCCCCAGAGAGAAGCAACTAAAGGAAGGAGAAAGAACTATTTCAGCCTCTTCCACCCCAGATCTGACGCGAGGGAACACTGGCCTCGTATACACGTTGAGAGAAGCCGTAAGGAGATGAGAAGTCAGATACTATTTTCCTTTCATCCATGGTGGATCCTTTTATAAGCACAGCAGATCTTGCCAGGCTATTAAATAACCACTCTAAAAATAAAGTGGGTAGCTAGGTGAAGCTGAAAGAGAGATTCTCTAAATGCCAGTTATCTTCAAGGCAAGAACTGTTCTATTTTTTTAAATAGAGGTACTGGGGATTGAACCCAGGACCTCATGCAGGCTAAGCAGGAGCTCTCCACTGAGCTATTAGCACCCCACGAACTATTCCATTTTTTTTTTTTGGTAACTCAGCATGACCCGTGGCTGGGTATTGGGTCCCACCAATAATGTTGACTCCCTAAAGTTTGTAATTGGAACTACAAAAGTATTTCCTGATAAAAATGAAGAGCAACTGTATTAGTTTTGTAGGTCTGCTATAACAAAGTACCACAAATTGGGAGGCTCAAAACAGAAAAGAGAATAGTTCTAGTTCTGGAAGCTGAAAGTCTGAAATCAAAGTGTCAGCAGGGCCACGCTCTCTCTGAAGACTCTAGGGTAGAATTTGCTCCATGCCTTTCTCTCAGCACGTCGTATTGCTGGTAATCCTTAGCGTTCCTTGGCTTGTAGGTACATCGTTCCAATCTCTGCCTCCATCATCGCATGGCATCCTCCCTATGTGTTTCTGTGTCTCTTCTCTTTTTATAAAGACACCAGTCACGTCAGATTAGGGTCCATACTAATCAGCTACGACCTCATCTTCACTTGATTACATCTGCAAAGTCTACTTCCAAGTTAGGTCACATTCATGGGTCCTGGGGTGAGGGCTTCAACATATGTTTTAGGGGAATGCAATTCAACTCATAACAAAAAGAAGCTGTAAACACTTTACATCTTATATGGTTATGCTCAATATTCCCCAAACATTTATGGAGCATCTCCAATGTATATTAACCTGGAATGGGGTCAGGTACTGTGGGTACGGAGAAGGGACAATGTTCTCATCCTCAAAAAGCTCACAGTCCATAGGGGCAGCAAAGAAAATGAATATGATCATAATGACATGTGCTGAGTGCCAAAATACAGGAAAATATCTGAGGAGCGGGGGCACCTTAATTTCTGAGGCTGGAGGAAAGGTTATTCCCTGGGCTACCGCAGTTGCTTTTCCCTCTTCCCAGTATGCTTTTCCAGTGACTTCAATGCTCACAGCATCAAGATCAAGTTCTTATTCCTACAGCATCTCTTATCTGCATTAGTGCCTATTTGCTTATTGGCATCACTTCCCAGGTTGGAAACAGATCGAAGCACGGGGATTGTGTCTGGAGAACATTGTACCTGCAGGACGTCACACAGTGTCCAGCTGAGAAGAGGCTCTTAATAAACATCTGTCAAATGAATAGGGGGGAAAAGGTAAGTAGATGAATGAGATGATGAGTGTAAATGAATTCTCTTCTGGTAGTGGCTGCAGCAATTTGAAGGACTTCCTGTAAGAAGGGATCCAGTTTCTTAGGGAAGGAGGGGGGTCCTCTGTTGGGAGGGATAAGGAGGGGAGAGGTAGGGTGTTAGGGAAGCATAGCAGGGGGTTGAAATCCTTGCTGTGGGAATAGGAAGAAAGCAAGAGAGAGGAAGAGAGTGTGAGAGAGAGCTAAACAGGCAAATAGAATATTTGCAAAATTCAGCTGTTAGACCCTCCATTCTCTAAAAATAAGTCTACATATGATCATAGATTAAAATATTAATGTATCTTTCCCTTTAACTGGAAAATTGTTCTTTTGAGTATAGTGTTGCTTAAGTCTTAAAAATTCAATAAAATCTATATGTAGACTCAACTTTTTAAGGAGTAAGAAGTGAAGCTTAAATACCCAATTCTTTTTTTTTTCCTATGATGAAAAAAATTTAACCAACTCATAAACACAGTACTCTTTGGAGTAACTGAAAGGGTAAATTAGTTACAGAAAAATTAATTCCATCACTATTCTGAACACCTACCATATGTCAGGCACCACACTGATGTTAGGGACAAAAAATTTTAGTATGTCTTGGTCTCAGACATCAAAGATAAGAGAAAAGACAGTCTGATTTTTAAAAAAGATGGTGAACTAGAATCTGAGATCATGCTGGAGGGCTGTCCAGGGCTCACTGGGAGCACACAGGACCAGGACCCAACCCAGGATGGCAAGACTTCCTTATTTCTGATTCGAGTCTTGATGACACACTTGATGGAAAAGAAGGCAAAGCTACCGAAGGACCAGAGAGGATGGCATGTTCCTGAAAGCGCCCTTATGCCAGTTGTGTGGGAACACGGAAAGCAGAAGGAGGTGTGGTCAGAGACGGGGCTGGAGAAGGAAGCAGGGGCCAGGGGGGTGCCAAGGAGCTTAGGCTTCACCCGTGAGGCAAATAGGAGCCACTGAAGGATTTTAAAGAGATGGGTATTAACTAGGGTGACCTGTTGAGACTTCGTTCAACTACAAGAAGGAAGAGAAACAGACCCACTGGTGAGATAGTAAGGAAGATGAATTAACGGAATTTAGCAATTGATGAGGTGAAAAGAAGGGGAGAAGGAGTCAAGGAGGTGTCAAGGGTCTGGATGATGCCACAGGCCACTCACGGGCAGACAGAGGGAAGAGGAGGTGCACACAGGATGGCAGTGAGCACCAGGTGGAACATGTCTAGTCTAAGCTTCCTGCACACAACCACGTAGAAAAGTCTACTGGATTGTTGAAATCAGGATCTGAAGCTCAGAAGCAGGGGGGTGCAGCCTGAAATCACAGATTTGGGTTTTATCAGGAAATAGGTGAGAACTGAAATCATGGGGTTGGTGGTATCAGTTGGAAGGGATATGCAGAGAAGAAAGAGACCAAGATGTCATGAAGAATGCCAGTACATCAAAATGATAACTATTTTTTCCCCATACTGTAAACAATGACTTGATAACTTAAAAAAGAGAGAAATACAGCATGGGGCTGGCATATGCTTTCCTTTCTTTGTACTCATTATGTCCAAAGTCGTTAAACAGATGTCCAGAAAGGGAAAAATAAACATCTGTTATTTACTAATTTTGCAAGAAAAAAAGCCCTCTGGCCACATATGTGACTTTCTAATCAAAATACTTTCAATAATAAGAATTCATACAATGACATAAAATATACAGGTTTTTAAATCATTGCTGGCTGGGGTGATGCAACACTCCCCACTTTCTCACATTAGGAGATGAGCATGAAAAGATCACCTACGTTCTTTCTCTTTAATCCAAAGGGGGCCCTCAGGGGGCCGTGAGAGTCCCAGCCTCCAGCAGCTGGCTGCAGCTGTGTTTTCCCTCCCCAAGGACTTCTGGAAGGTGCACTTCAGCGGCACATGCAGCCCCTGCCTATGCAATGATGTCACCTGGTGCCTCCCAGCAGACCTTGTGCCAACTTCCTCTTTGGGGAGAAGCTGACTCTGCTGAGGGTGCCATGTTGGAGCTGTCCACTGGCCTCCCCACGGGGGACTGTGCAGAGCTGATGGGACAGTTTTTTCTCACAAAGCTGGTAAGCAAGGTATCAGCTCAGAATGAAACTTAAGGAAAATGAAACTGAAAATTGCTTTGTCCATGTTGAGTTATTGGAACCAAAAAACATTTTGAACGTCATTTTTTTTCTTCCTATAGAGAAGTTGTCTTTAGTCTTATGGATCAAAATTAAAGAGACTATCCACACCCACTAATTTTGGATTAGTCAGACTTTCAACCTATATTCCTGAAGGACAGGATTTCTGTTTTTCCTTTCTCTTGCTACCACCTATGGAGCAGTTAGGAAGCCCTCCGGGGCACAGGCGGCTCAACCTCATCCCACTTTCAACATCTCTTAGTGTCATGGTCAGCATCTCACATCAGCTCCCAATCCAGAAGAGGAGTTAAGCCAGAAACGGAGATGGGTATGTAGATGGCTCTTTTGATTTCGAGAAATTATGCTTATCAGCACAAATCTGGCTTCCATCTTGTAATGAAAATGTAACCTGTCTTCAAGACTGTAAAGTCTCTTGTTGTAAGTATTTCAGACTGCAAAGTAGAAAACCTTAGGATCACTAAACAAAACAAAACCTCCCCCACACTTTCCCCGCACGACCACACACAAACCAACGATACTTGTACCAAGTCAGAGGCAAGGGTTTTGAACATTCAGTGAGGCAGAGGAGTAGACAGCTTTTCTTGGCTACAAGGACATATATAATGCCATCACTAAAAATGACATATACTTTTGTTCTGTCTCATGATGACAAGACTAGTGATGGTCCTAGAAGAGAATGGACTCATTCCAGGAAATCACTGATTGGGCTCCGGTTTGCTCAGGCGATGCTAGAATGACGAAAAACGTGAGCAGAATGACTACTTTATAGAAAGACCTAATTGTGTTCTGTATTTCCACAAAGAGAAAAATACCTGTTGGCTACCTGCTTGGAGTTCCATGTTTGTCAGTAGGATTTTTTAACTTTCCCAGTGCAGCGAGAGATACTATGAAGATGGAATGAATGATGGTAGGGACAATGCGGTTCGCTGGGGCCACTTTTCACTTCCTAGTTATGGGGTCTTGGGTGCCTTGTTTCATCTCTGGTGCCTAGAACAGTGCCTGCTCTTAATGTATGCTCTACGAATATTTTTAAATGAATGAATTGCTCTGGACTTCAGTTACTTCATCTATAAAACGGGAATGATAACAACATCCTTACAGTATGTCGTGGTGAAAACGAAAAAGGATCACATCACCTGGAAGACGCTAGTGGTCAAGAAATCAACTGCAGCTCTCATTGCTTTAGTTCCTTACTAATGATCAAAAGTGTTAAATATTACGCAGATAACCAATTTTCTTCTCACCCTCTGACCATGAGTTCCATTGTCTAAAATTTATACATTGAAATACATTTGTGACAGGGCTCTTCAATATTTTTGTTCAATTTGGAAGTCTGATGAAGTCTGTGGATCTTTTTAAAGCTCTAAATGCATAAAAGAAGATACTTTTTAAATCACAAAATAAAACCAATTATACTGAAATTCAGTTCTTTTAAAGAACTCTGTGTGTCCATGGAGCCCAACTTAAGAACCTTGGAGAGGGGAAGGACAGAAGTCAGTGGCTTCCCACATAATCAGAGGCTGCTGGAACTTCATGCACAGCATATTACAACAGAGAAGTCCTCTCCCATGCCCTACTTCTCTTGGAATGCTCTCAAAAAGTTATTGAGGAGCAATGAGAATATTACTAACTGTTGAGAATGCTTTGTACGTATGAGACAAAGAGATCTGGGGAAAAAAAAAGGTTGTAATACCGATCTAGTAAAACAGCTGCTATTTAAGAGTTTGTGCAGAAGGCTGGCCTTAATGATTCACATTCAGTGACTCACTTCATAAGCTATTAAGGGAAATCGTTAATATCCTTACTTAACTAAAGAATGTCTGTGAAAATTCATCAGGATTGAAGACTCCAGGTAAATGAAGAGTCTTAAAATAAACAACTTATTTATTTGATGAGCTATAAAATGACTTTGAGACATCAAAAAACACATTTCATTTACATTTAAGAAATAGCAAAATCTTAATAAAAAGTTACTCATGAAATAGACAGCTAAAACCTCAAAAACACATGCTTCTCGTCTTTCACATCTCTTATACAGATGCGTCAGCTGAGAACTGGCCCAGAGGACAAGGACGCCCACCTGGTCATGAACTTTGACCCGACCACTATGAGAGGCGGTCAGAATGGATGAGGTAAGAACTGTCCACTCAGCCCACTTTGAAGCATCTTATTCTATGTTTTCTGTCGAAAGCATCTTAGACACCAATAAAAGTCAAATGTCAGGACTAGAAATAGATAGTAAGGCCAAGTCATCTAAAAGGCACGCAGATGTGTGGAAGGATTCTGCTTCAGACAGAGTAGGAAGGTGAAGAATACCTAAACGTCAGAATGTAAGCTGACAAGAAGAAAACAGATCTTAGTCATAAACACATGAAGAATCTTATGTGAACTGATTATACTTGTTACGTAGTCCAGTGAGGTCGTCTATATCTGGAGTCTGCAAGACTGTGCATGATTAATAACATGCTTTCAGGAAAACATAACTGGTTGACTGAAAAAGGTTTCTGATCCTTCCTCTCAGCCTTTCCCCAGTTCTACAAGATACTATCTCTGTAATGCCTGATAACCGGGTCACCTCTAATTCTGGACTTCCTCGAGGAGAAGATGCAGGCTTACTCACCTTTGCCTTCCCAAAGAACCCAGAACAGTGTTTTTCACAAAACTAAGATTCAAAAAGATTCCGATTGAATGTTTGGAAGGATCCAGGAAAAAATAGGAAAAAAAAAACACAAAAAAGTCTAACACTGATTTTATTGGCAACTATAATATCCTAATGGTAGAGTCTCCTAGGCTGGGCCTCATTATCTTTGCGGCTCAGTGTAAATGGCATATTTACACAGAAAGATAAAGATAAGAGGTAAAGAACTGTCTTAACTACACAGAAGATAAAGAAGAATTACATCTAAAAGCAAATACTCTCCCTAATAAGAAAATCCTAGCATGTAACAAAAAGGGCTGGGATTCTCTCATCACTTCTGGAAGATCTCAGGGACACCTCCAAATGCTCTTTCCCTCCCCTTGGCTTTCAGTGACCTGTTTCCTAATCTTTTCAGGATGGTGACATCTCTAAAGCTTTTCTATTCCCTTTTCTTTTTTCTTTTTTTAATTGAGGTATAGTCAGGTTACAATGTGGTATCAATTTCACCAGAAATTGTACAGCATAATGTTTCAGTCATACACATACATACATATATTCATTTTTATATTCTTTTTCATTATAGATTATTACAATATATTGAATATAATTCCCTGTGCTATACAGAAGAAACTCGTTGTTTATCTGTTTTATATATAGTAATTAACCAACCCCTTTTCTATTATTTCTATGTTTTTTCTTTGTGCTACTTCATCCAATGGAGTGTTAGCAAAGTGAACTTGATTTAAATTTTGATTTCTGACAAAAATTTCAAATCGCTTTTGCCCAGCTAAAAGCAGTCAATGTTAAAAAAGAGGCAGAAAGTGGAATGATGGTTTGTTGAAAAATAACTTAGATTCTTGGCTCTATCAACATCCAGCAATCACAGTTATTCTGCACATTACTTTTCAGGATGTATTTTTCTCCTGATGCATCAGTATTGGCAGTCGTAATGGGTTATGCTTGTCTATTTGATGTTCCTACAACTGTAATTTTAACCCTCTGGTATATTTTGTGTCTTCTGTTTCATTTTTCAACACTGGGACTGAGGTTGAAAAAAAATCATTTTGTGGGGGATCAGAGTGTAAAAATTTTCTAAGTTTCCTAAGGTTGCTACAAAAAAAAAAAGATCATGTCATTTGAGCACAACAGTTTGAGTTTGCAGTTATCTAATGTCTCAATTTCTATTTCTGGTCTACCACAGATCCTTTTCATTTACTAGTTTATTGTAAATTATATGTTAATTGAATGGATGAAAAAATGAGTACGTATATTATGAGAAAATTCAGAAGCCAACTACATATCAATACTGATTTCCCCCGAAGACTGATCAAACTTAGTCCTATCACTTAGAGTTGGGCGAAACAAGCAAAACAATGAACATTGAGATGCTTTTCACATTGTATTTCTGTTTTATTTTGCCATTTTGTTTTTGTTCTGGCCAGAACTAGGAAGGGCATTTATATAGGGAGAGATGGTCAACAGCAGAACTGAGTCAACTGAATCTAAACCATCTTCTGTTTGTCTCAAGGATAGGTCCAACATCCCAGAGTAGTAACAGAATAGCAAACACTCCCACCACTGCCCCAGGTATTCAAGTAAAAGATCCAAAGACAGGAATGAGATTTGGTTCAATCTGGGTTAACAGTTGAGGGGAGGGTGTAGCTCAGTGGTAGAGTGCATGCTTAGCATGCATGAGGTCCTGGGTTCAAACCCCAGTACTTCCATTAAAAAAATAAAATTAATAAAATAAAAAAGAGTTGAAACGCCAACAAGCAAATGACTACTAGACCCCAGATGCCACAAGAAAGAAACCTTCAGGACAGGCTATGCCCATCACAGGCAACAATGAAACAACAACGACGAAACAAAAACCAGCTATTTTTTCCCCACGGGAAATGAATTAAGCAAAGTAAATTTGCCTACAGCTCCAAAAAGTCTGATTCACAAGGAAATCTTGAGGATGAAAGCTAGAAATCTGAGCCACAAAAGCAACAGTATTTGGCACACCCATAACCACCTCTGAAACATAGGCCCGTGAGTCATATTTAGACTCTAAGCTACTTGAGCTCAAGGACCATATCCATCTAACTGAAGCCCCAGCACCTGCCCATGCACCTCACAAAATGTGTGTTCAGTAACGTACTGTTGAAAGATTAAATGAGTCTACTATGGCCACTTCACTTGCTTCCAAGAGACCAAATCAAAGTGTTCTTTCTCCCTCCTCCTCTCTACTTGGTAAGTTTCCATTGGGTTTTCAAGATCCACTCCACTGATTCCTTTCTTAACTCCCTAGAGCTCTCTGCTCCTGCCTCTGGTAAAGCATTTATCATACTGAGTTGTCATCCTTGAGCTGCGCCATCCAGCATGATAGCCACTAGTCACCTATGGCTGTTGAGCACTTAAAATGTGGTTAGTGTGACTAAGGAACAGAGTTTTTAATTTTATGTAATTCTAATTTGCTTAAATTTGAAAATTGAAAACTGATACTCATTTCAGTTTTCAAAATAATTTATTTGGAACAACTTGGGTCTGTGACTCTACTTCTTCCACCCTAAAATTTATGAAACTAAATACAGATTCAAATAGCCTCCATGAAAAAGTTTATGAAACTAAAATTTATGAAACTAAATACAGATTCAAATAGCCTCCACGAAAAGTTAACATCCAAATTGAGATGCCTTAAGTGTAAAATACAAACCAGATTTCAAAGACTTAGTACAAAGCAAAGAATGCAAAATAGCTGCTTGATAATATTTTATATTGATTACGTGTTGGAAAGCTAACATTATGGATATATTGAGTTAAATCAGATAGATCATCAAAATTAATTTCATCTGTTTCTTTTTACCTTTTTAATGTGGCTACTAAAAAATTTTAAGTTACCTTTGTGGCCTAAATCACATTTCTTTAGGATAAGCATTGCTCTAGGCAGTCTATGAACACTTTTATAAATGATACTCACCAAGATAAGCATTTTATATGTTTAACCTGCTTTACCAGTAAGGAAATAGAGGCTCCTAGAGAAAAGTCTATAACATGCCTGGGAGCACAGTTAAAGTGGGATTTGAAACAGGTCTCCATAGCTTCTGAGTTCCAGTCCCCACCTGCTCTTTGTCCCTGGTGTCTGCATGGTAGCCTGCCCATTAGGCTGTGAGCTCTTCCAGAGCACAGACCCTGCCTGCATCATATCTACGTCTTCATCAACTTGTACACAGCAGGCAGCCAGTAAACATATATTAATGGAACCAAACACAAAGTGAACGAATTTAATGGGATTATCTATATAAATGTATCTGTAAAATATAAAAAGAATCTACATAACGTTAAACTCAGGTTTCATAGTCTATCGATGATGAAGATCCAACTGATTTGCCTGGAAACACTGCAGAACTTTTTAGTTTTGATGTTCACATTTGAACAAAGATATACATTCTTTCTGAGGAAAACGTGTTCACTACAGACATGAAGAGTTTAGCTCAATGACAGACAGATGGGCTGCTGGGAAACCAAGTTAGGCAGATGCCTACCAAGGGAGCAAGGGCTAAGAAAAGATTGCACACATCTGAATTTTTAAGTTCAGTATAGCTGAAACTGCTCAAACTAGAGCAGGAGTAACTTTGTGTGAACAATGAGAATAATCTTATATTCTTGGTTTGTATTCACAGCTTATATTTTTTTAATTCTTATTATTTTTTACTGAAGTGTAGTCAATTTACAATGTTAGTTTCAAGTGTACTGCAAAGCAATTCAGTTATACATATATATATATATATATATATATATATTTGTTTCAAATTCTTTTCCATTACAGATCATCACATGAAATTGAATATAGTTCCCTGTGCTGTACAGTAGGTCCTTGTTGTTTATCTATTTTATATATAGCAATGTGAATTTATTAATCCCTAATTCTTAATCTATCCCACCACCCTTTCCCTCCTGGTAACCACAGTTTTTCCATGTCCTTGAGCCTATTTCTTTCAACTGCCTTTTTAATAGATATTCTACATGTATTTCTCAAGTTCATTCTGTTGCGCTTAATCTGTCACTAAGGAATGTCTTACGTTTAAATGTAGATTTGTTTTACAAGGGAAAAAACTCATAAGAAGAAGGAGAGTATAGAAATTTTGTCTTGATGTTTCCTTTAGATTGAAAGTTTCTATAGTACTGTTCCCTTTATTTTCATTTACTCTAAGAAAAATTCAACACAATCCCACAAAAATCGGTTAAATGCCTTCTGGGTGCTAAGTATTGGTTATTAAAAAGTGAGTAAGGCCATGAATAAGAAACTCCTCCAGATCACTGGTTTTATTATTTGTTTCCCTTCCTACCCACTAGTGAAAATTTGTCATTACTTTAGGAATGGCAATATGGGAAGGAAAAAAAAAGTAAAACAAGTTTGTAAAGAATCAAGGAAAGGTAAAATACCTTTAAACCTTCAGATGCAAGTATAGAGTGAACAAGAAGACCAGAACCACTGTACAAGTACAAATAGAAACTGCTCAGAACATCCTGTGCAGGACATGAGAAACGGAGCCCGACCCCAGAGTTCATGGTCTGGTCATTCTTTCTAATCATTAGAAAATAAAATTAGTCTTCGACTAAGACACCTGCAGCCATTTTAAAACTTCAGATGGCTCCAGTTTGCAGAGCTCATCTTTCTGAATTTCTTCTGGGCAAGATAACTAGACATGTTGGATGTTACCAACTGCTGGTCTAATTCTGTCCTCAATGGCAACCCTGAAGAGAGACGACCACTATAATAGTTAACTGTGCCAATTAGTTACCTATTTTTTGTCACCTAACTAGAAAAAATATTTTAGATTATTTAGACAAAAATAATTTTTTCTCCCATTTAAGAAAAATGTATATTTTCTTTCCTTCATTGCTTCTCCCCCTCCTCAAAGTCAAGAAATTGTCCTTGAACAGATGCCAGACACTGAAAACTTTTCAAAGCATTATAGTGACACATCAAAGAGGGAAGAAATCAGAAAATTAATTGCAACAATTTCTTTTGAACACCCTAACAAGTTCTTCAACTGGTGTGTAGGAGTGTCAAAATCCAAGAATGCAAAAGGGGAGGACTTTAGAAGAAAAATACAAATTGGAATGTAGCTGACCATTTGAATTTATTTTCTTGTCTAGTAAAATTAGCAAGCAGCGTGTTCCAAGAAACCCATCACTTACTAACCAACTAAAAGGCTATTATTTTCCCTAAGAACCCTTTCCAAAATGTGACAACTAAAAGTGCATTGTTTGTCTGAATCTTTAAACATCAGGCAAGCAAATATTAAATAAAATGGCTTGTCATAAAAAATTATGCACAGTTAACTAGGTAATAGCATTATGCAATTTGGGAAATCTGTCCTGGTTATTTGTAAGGTTCTTATATGATCCACTCTATTACATGATGAAATATTTCTTATTGAAAAACCAACAGCAAACAAAGATTATGGATTATGCCTGTTGAGGTTACAGCACTAAAAGCTCATTAAGTTTAAATTCTATATTCAGTTTTGTATTTAGAAAGCAAATGTGTCAAAGATTTATCACCCATTATCTAGAAATAAACCCAGATTAATCAAGAAAAGCAATATTACAAATAATACTTAAGAGGAGAACTGTTCATCCTGGTTAAAACAGATTATTTTCAAGAACTTTAAAAGGACTGTGCAATTAATTTTTAATTGTTAAGCACTCATTAAAGCAGGTTTCACACTCTGTTTTCTTAATTTGAGTCACCATAGATTCTTGAAAGTAAATTAAAAATGATCTTTTATGATGCTATTTACCACAGAATGATAGTTTTATAATACGAAAGTAAGAAATAGGTGATTGAATTATGATAGAGTCTATCATTTATTTCATTGTGTTTTTTTATTTTTTAACTGAGGTAGAGTCAATTTGCAATGTGTTAATTTCTAGTGTACAGCATAATGAGTCATATATATATTCCTTTTCATATTATTTTTTATTATAGGCCATTACAAGTTATTAAATAGTTTCCCCTGTGCTATATAGTAGGACCTTGTTGTTTATCTATAGTATGTATAGTAGTTAGCATCTACAAATCCCCAAATTCCAATTTATCCCTCCTACCCACATTCCCCACTGGTAACCATAAGTTTGTTTTCTAAGTCTGTGAGTCTGTCTCTGTTTTGTAATAAGTTTATTTGTATCCTTTTTTTTAATTCCACATAAAAGTGATATTATATGGTAATTTTCTTTCTCTTTCTGGCTTTCTTCACTTAGTATGAAGATCTCCAGGTCTATCCATGTTGCTGAAAATGGCATTATTTTATTCTTTTTTATGGCTGTATTAAGTTTTTTACACATATTCAAGCCATTAATAAAATCAAAATCTAATACTTAAAAGTGGATATACTTAATATCCACTTTCTCCTAAACTCATTTTAAGTTAAATAGCCAAGTTCAATTCTCCAAAATAACTTTGGTCTCTTCCTTTCCCCGAAGATGGGATTTTACTACAAAAGTTGCATTTATAATGGTTATGGGCAGATAATGGTGTCCCTCCCAAAATCATATATTGAAGTCCTGACCCCCAGTCCTTCAGAATACGATGGCTTTTGGAGTTAAGGCTTTTTAAAATGGTGATTAAGTTAAAATGAGGCCATGAGGTTGGGACCTAATCCAATCTTATAAGAAGGTGTCCTTATAAGAAGAGGAAATTTGGACATAAAAGAGATACCAAGGATACAAGGTTCATAGACCACTTCACATCCCATCACCTCCCTCCCAACTTAGGTACTACTATGGTCCCATATTTCAGTCCTACTTAACTATTTAACCTTCAAATCAGACATTATCATTGCTTCATTAGTCAATGCTTATTTTTATTTACTCACATATTTCTCAATATTTTACTCACAATTTCTTCTTGCATACCAAACGTTCTTTCTAGAATCTTGTTTCTTAGGCCTAAAATACATCCTCCAAAATTTCCTTTAGTGATCTTTTTTTTGGTAGGAAACTTTTTTTCTGATAATGCCATTATATCATTTTTGTTCCTGAAAGATGATTTTTACTATGTACACTATTCTAAGTTGAAAATTATATTCTCCGAGGATATTTAAAATATCATCCTGCTAACTTCTCATTTTCATGGTTGCTATTGAGAAATCAAGCATCTAATTGCCTCTTCCTTTGAAGGCGATCTCCCTGGCTGCATTTAAGATAAGCTCTTCATCTTCGATGTTCTACCAGGCACCAAGATAGGTTTTGGTGGGGATTTCTTTTGGCTTTTTCTGCTTGCACATTGTGGGTTTCTGAATCTGAGGATTGGTGTCTTTCAACATTTCTGGCTGATTCTCAGTCATTATATTTCCTGAATGTTGTATTTTTCCATTCCATTCACTATCTCCTCTTTAACTCTAGTTAGAATTCATTACACCTTTGTATTCTGTTCCTCATGTCTCTTAAATTGAAGTTCATATTTGCTATCTGTTTATCTCCTCAAGCTTCATTCCTGATCAACTGTCTGAATGTATTTTTTAGTTTACTAAACTTCTGCTATATCCATTCTACTACATAACCCATCTAATAATTGTTTCACTATAATTATTATACTTTTTATCTCCAGAAGCCCTCTTTGATGCTGTTTTCAAATCTGCTTCATCATTTTTATACCTTCTTACTACTTGCTAATATTTTCAATTCCTCCTTTACTTCTTAAAACATGTATCTTTTGTATTAATGTCTAAATCTCCAATATCTGAAGTCTCTGAGTCTGATTCTATTCTCTCTCTCTCTCTTTTTTTTTTCTTGCTGGCTTACTCATAGCGGTTTATTTTGGGAAGGAGTGGGTGTTTGGTGATTTCTGACTATGGGTGCATATTCTTTGAAACATTTTAGTGGGAAATCTTTGAGGCCCAGCTTGAAATTCCATTCTCCCGCAAGGATCTGAGTTTCCTTTTCCCAGTGCCCTGTGGTCACTATCAACCTGGGTCCACACTAAAGAACAAAGTCTGGCTGTGGTTCGTTTGGACTACAATCCCAGCTGTAAGCTCACATGAGGGCCAGCTTGTGGTTATCATTGTACAAGGAAGTTATTTTTCTTTCCTCCATCCAGAGCCAAAGTGGTATCAGTCAAGTTTTGTTACTGTTCTTTCTACACAAAGAGTTATTTTCGTATCCATCCTAACACCAACAGTGTAGTTTCTGAAGCCCCAGATTTACATGGGAATCTTCTGTTGGACTATGTGCAGGTCAAAATGGAAACTTTCAAGGTCTCTTATATTCCAAGAGTCTTGCTTTCATTTTCTTTTGTTTGCTGTGTCTTGTTTTTCAGCTGGCTCAGTGATACATTTTGAAAGATATTATTTGACATGTAATCCAGAATTTATAGTTGTTTTCAATGGGTTATCCAGGATATCTAGTCACCATACTACCAGCAAAGGAAGTCTCTAAATAAATGTTTAAAGCCTTCAACAAGCCTTAACTGAAAATTCTTACTATTTTCAGTGGTAGACTTACTTTTAACTATAGAGTTATATAGTTATGTCTATTTATACATAGATAGATACATATAAAATATTTGGAGTTTCTGTGAGTGCTAAAAGGGAAAGAATTATCAAAACTTTATACTGTTAAAGGGGCATCTGAGTACAGAGGAAAGCACTGCATAAAAGGTAAACTATTTAAAACATTAGATGAGAATGGCCAACAAAAGATAATTTCTAACAATGACAAAAATTTTGCTTTTCAAATTTTATTAGCTCTATGTCATGCTTGTCTGAATAGGAAATAAAAACTAAATGTGAGAGAGTTATTGCTCTTATGCTATTTCTCAATTAATCCAAATCAGGACATAATGAAACATCATAAGAAATACTAGTCTAATGTGATACATGCTATATTTTCCAGATGAGGACGACATGTAAAATCAAAAAGGCTCTGTAAGTACCATCACAAGTAAGGAGATTGAATCAGTAATTGAAAACCTCCTAACAGATCAGATGGCTTCATTGGTGAATTCTACCAAACATTTAAAGATAAATTAATGTCAGTCCTTCTCAAACTCTTCCAAAAAAGCTGAAGAGGAGGGAACACTCCCAAACTTATTTTATAAGTCCAGTATTACCCTCATACCAAAGCTAGATAAGGACACTACAAGAAAAGAAAATTACAGGACAATATCCCTGATGAATATAAATGAAAAAATTTCAGTGAAATACTAGTAAACTGAATTCAACAGCACATTAAAAGGATCATACACTATGACCAAGTGTGGTTTATCCCTGGGATGTAAGGCAAGGATGGTTCATAAGATGCAAATCAATGTCTGACATATTGCATTGATAGGATGAAAGATTAAAATAATACAATCATCTCAAAAGATGCAGAAAATCATTTGACAAAATTTAACAACCTTTCATGACCAAAACTCTCAACAAATTGGGTATGGAAGGAACACATATCTCAACATAATAAAGGTCATATATGACAAACCTACACAGCTAACATCATACTCAATAGTGAAAGGTTGAAGGTTTTTCCTCTAACATCAGAAACAAGACAAGGGTACACACTCTCACCACTCTTTTTCAACATCATATTGTATTGGAAGTCCTAGCCAGAGCAATCAGGTAAGAAATAAAATACATTCCAATTAAATCAGAAAGAGGAAATAAAATTGTTTCTGTCTGCAGATGACATGATCTTATATAGAGAGAATCCTAAAGGCTCTACCAAAAACTGTTGGAACAAACAAATTCAGTCAATTTGCAGGGTACAGACAAAAAAATGTTGTGTTTCTGTACATTAACCAAAAACTATCTGAAAAAATAAATATATAAAATAATCTCATTTACAATCACATCAAAAAACAACAAAATACTTAGTAATAAATTTAGGTGAAAGATCTTTACACTGAAAACTATGAGACATTGATGAAAGATGATTGAAAGAAGTTGAAAAAGAGACAAATAAATGGAAATATATCCCATGTTTATGAATTAGAAGAATTAATATTGTTAAAATATCCATAGTACCCAATGGCATTTTTTTTACTGAAATAAAAAAAGAATCCTAAAATTCACACGGAACCACAAAGACCCCAAATAGCCCAAGCAATCCTGAGATATAAGACCAAAGCTGGAGGCATCACACTTCGTAATTTCAAACCATATAAAAAATCTATTATAATCAAAACAGTATGCCACTGGCATGAAAACTGACACCACAGAACAATGGAGTAGAACTAAGAAGCCAGAAATAAATCTATGCATATACGTTAACTAATATTTGACAAGGGAGCCAAGAATATTCAATGGAAAAATGATAATTTCTTCAATTACTGATTCTGGGAAAACTGGGTAGCCACATGCAAAAGAATAAAATCAAACCTCTATCTTACACCATTCAGAAAGTTAATTCAAATGGATTAAAGACAATATATGTATGTGTATATATACGTACAATATATGTGTGTATATATATTCAGCCATAAAAAGAAGAAAATCTTGACATTTGCAACAAATTGGATGGACTCTGAAGGCATTATGTTAAGTGAAATAAATCTGACAGAGAAAGACAAATACTGTATGATCTCACTTAGACATGGAATCTGAAAAGGTTGAACTTGTAGAAACAGAGAATAGACTAGTAGTTACCAGGGGTTGAGGTGTGGGGGAAATGAGGAAATATTGGTCAAAGGGTACAACCTTCCACTTATATGAATAATTTCTGGGGAATCTAATGTGTAGTATGGTGACTATAGTTAACAGTACTGTATAATATACTTGAAAATTGCTAAAACAATAGATCTTAAATGTGTTCACTTCAGAAAAAATGTAATTATGTAAGGTGATGGAAGTGTTAATTAACCTTATTGTGGTAATTATTTCACAGTATATACATGTATCGAATCATCACATTATATACTTTCAATTTATGCAATGTCATATGTTAATGATATCTCAATAAAGCTGGGGGAAAAGGATGGGAAAGATTTATCATTTTCTGAAGATGTGATAGGGATGAATTTTAATTCACATAAAAATCATTTGGAAGAGATTCATTACTTTATATATCTCAAAGCACTGCATTTTATTTTTTACTCAACTGTACATTTGAAAAGACAAAGCTTTAGCTATTATTGTTGGGGTTGTAATGGATATAGAAATATACATTCCGTGTAGAAGGTACAAAATTAAAAGTGAAAACCTCCTAGTTCTGCTCCTCAAAGATATTATATTCAGTCATGTCCATATTTATTCACACTGCATCTAAATTGTTTACTTACCTTATATTATTTACCTCTGAAAGGTACATATTTTGAATCTTTATTAAAAGTCTGAATTGTGTACAAAATGGTGTGGCATCCTGTGTTGCCTTTATGAAGAGATACTGAACCATCCTACTTTTTAGAAGCAGATTTTATTGAAATTTTCAGCAGAGTTCTAAAATGTTGATAAGTAACATAAAAGTAGTTTTTAGTATCTAACACGACCATGAACAGCTTCATTGCAACCATTCCCAAACATACATTAAAATATCTGTGTAAATTCTATTTGAATACATCCCATGCCTTATAAAATCTGAAGAATCTTTTAAATTGATATGATGTTAGAATGTTTTAAGAAATAAATTTGCATTTAAGACCAGCTTTATCAGAATTTATGAAGGTTATATTGTGGCATAAAGGAACATACTATAAATGCTGGGGGAACAAAAAGAAAAAAAATCTAAGAATGGATAAATTCCTGTTGGACATACTGTTATCAACTTATTATTCTGAGATAATCATGAAAGCATTGTTAGCCTTGTCTGCTCTTACTTTTCAAGCATATAGTTGAACTCAATCAGAGCATGATCCTCCAATTTTACAGTTATTAACAGTAAGAATTCAGATAAAAGGAAAAAGGTTCTGTAGCCATGGTACCAAAATTAGCAATTAAGTCAAGTCGCTGCGAAAACTTTTAAGTTAAATAGTTGGCTTACTGTTGTGTCAAACTCCCCTCCCCCACAAAATATAACTGGTTGAAGGACTTATTATTTCATTTTTCAACTAATATAGATGGTCTCTAAACTCAGCCCAAATCTCACATAAGCAGGACAGAATCTCTAAGCCTTAGGTGAAAATAAAGATATGATGCTATCAAACAGGAGGCAATTACATTTCTGTAGACAATCCTCTTTTTCCCATTTTTTTAAATGAAATAAGGAAGTTTATTTTATTGAGCATTAAAAAAAAATCTGAATCTTAAAAAGAAAAAAAAGGAATGAACCCTTTACAATTCTTGGGCTGATAAAAATAATATACACATCATCATCTCCACCTTGACAAACGTCCTCTGACATTAGTCAACGTGGTGTTACATGCCCAAAGCCAAATCGCAGGAGAACCCACTGCTCGGGTAAACTGTAGAGGCAAGCACACTGCAAGCATCCCCCGTTGCCCTCTGACTTAAGAGAGGCTCCTGGATCTCAGCATGCCACGGGACATTGTTCGAAACAATCAGCATTTCTCTCCACTTCCGGTTTACAGACAGGCTATAATGACCGGTTACGAGTACCAAGTGTGATGGCTAACTTTATGTGTCAACTTGATTGCCCAGTTGTTTGGTCAAACACTAGTCCAGATGTTGTTGTGAATGTATTTTTCAGATGTGACTAACATTTACAATCAGGAAACTAAGTAAAACAGATTATCCTCCACAATGTGGATGGACTTGGCCAATCAGCTGAAGGACTTAAGAGAAAGACTGAAGTCTCCCCTAGAAGGCATTCTGCCTCAGGACTGTAACCCTCCCTGAGTTTCCAGGATGCTGGCCTGCACCACAGATGTTGGAGTTGCCAGCCTCCACAATCCCACGAGTCAATTCTTTAAAAATAAGTATTGCTCTATAGACAGGTAGAAAGATGACAGACATATAGATACAAAGATACATAGATCCTATTGGTTCATTTCTCTGGAGACTCCCGACTAATACACCAAATTAACATGGACATTTATTATCTAAAGGGCTAATAAAGGAGAGCTGAGGAAAAACTAAAGGGGGAATTTACTAAGCACAATATTGCAAAGGCATTGCTTGGGTGGAAAAAGGAGCAGCATTTAAGGTGGTCTCAATTCTTTTACTTTGTGAGTGTTTCTTCCAGATGGGGAGATGTGTACCATTCCATCCCCGTGAGTAAGCTACTAACTTCTGGCCAGAGGCTGTGCTGAGGGGTAGAAGGGATGGGGAGAGGGGTGTCTCAGACTGTGTCAGCCACGTCAGCCTTTAACAAGACATGGGTAATTAAGAATCACACAAGTGAACTCTATAAAAACGGCACTATATTTTACGTGTCCTTTGACCTCTTTCTCTGCATCCCAGCCTCAGCTCTACCCACTCAATGTCCACCCAACGCTTTTAAAACAGTTTAATCTCACAGCAGAGAGGGGCCTAGCTGCAAAACAACAAAGACCTAGGAGAGGTGAGCGCTCTGGAGCTGAGAGAGATCAAGGAGAAAAATAGTGAGGACAGCTTTGGGCGTCAACACTCTTATCAACCTCTTACAATTTCAAGAGTTTCACTGCTTTTCTCAAAAATTTTTATTTCACATTAAAACAAGACTATGATTGTTTTCTATGTCTGCGAATCTGTTTCTGTTTTGTAAATAAGCTCATTTGTGCTATTTCTTAGATTCCACGTATGTGATATCATATAATATTTGTCTTTCTCAGGGTTGGGGAGGGATCAATTGGGAGTATGGAATTTGCAGATGCACACTACCATACATAAAGCAAATGAACAACATAGCCCAGGGAACTATATTCAGTATCCTTTAACAAACTGTCACGTAAAGTAATGTAGACATATACATAGACATAAGTGTAACTAAATCACTATGCTGTACACCTGAAACTAACACAGTGTTGTAAATCAACTATACTTCAATAAAAAAGACCAAGATTTATCCAATTGAGGGACTGATAGCTAACAATCGTACAGTGTTTACAGTTTGGAAAACGCATTCACATAACCTTTTATCCTCCAGAAGTCTCTAAGGTTGAGAGAACAGGTTCCATTATTAGTCCCCTTTTATCATTTGGAAAACTGAGGCTCAGGGTTAACGTACTTTGCCACGAAATAGAGTCGGAATGGGAGCCAGATTTCTGATTGTAAGTCCCATGCTTTTCCCTCTCAGTTTAGTATCACTATTATTATCCATACAGGTGCTCATGAATCCCGCAATCAGACCACCTGTCAATATACCAGCGACATGTGACCTCTGGCAGGCTCTCTGTGACTCAGTTTTCTTGGCTGTAAATGAACATAATAATCGTATTTACTTTATAAATAATAGAGAGCATGTAAAATGCTTAGCAAAGTGCCTCACACATAGCAAACAGTCAATAAGTGTTAGCCACTATTATCTCGATGATTAGATTAGATGGTCCTGTCATCAATTTAGTCATTTCCTGCCCAGTAAATTTTAGAAAAATATAGAAAACACAGAAGCAAGCACAGTGACATCTAATCAGCACAGCACATTTTGTCTTTGCTTCAGATCAGGGGTCAGAATGCCACCTCCCAGGCTGATGCCCTCAGTTTTCAGTAAAGGCTCATCTGAACACAGCCACGCCCGTCACTCACAGGTTGTCTCCGGCAGCTACTTGTCTGCGGCGGAGTCGAGGAGGTGTGACAGAGGCTGAAGAGCCCACAAAGCCTAAAATACGCATGACCTGGCCGTTTACAGAAAAAGTTTGCCGACCTCTGCTTCAAATCAATGATGAAAATCGAAACCAAACAAAGCAAATACACAACCCTGCTAGGTGTCTGACATCAGGGAAAGGGAATTACAGAAACGAGAAGGATCTATAAACTGTCTGTGAATCAAGAAAGCCAGGGAGCTGTGTTCTTCCAGTCCTGTCTCTAGTCAGAAAACACTCACCAAGTGTTTACAATACGCAAAGCTTTCCTTTCTACCAACAAGATGCACTCACTGGCTCTTCTGCGAACTTGTGTTTGTTTCCAACAGCATTTAGAAAGTGGTGGTAGCTTCCATAAGGACTTTCTCAGCTCCCATGTCTAACAGAGTAGAGGAGGGAGGGGGCTCTTGTGAGGCTGGTGCTGGCAGCAGAGCGGGCGCCCAGAAAATGGTAACATTGACAGCGTAGTAACAGCTTTGGGCACCCCAGACTCTCAGTGCGGGGAGTCACTCAGGAGAAGACCCCGGTATCTCTCTGTTGACTGCACTACGGCATGCCAACTTATCAAAATAGAAATAGGCTGACAGTTCAGCTATATTCTTTAGTTTGTTTACAATTCAGACAATAATAAACCAGCATACAAACAAACACAGACAGATCACAATGCTTCTACTCTTTCCTACCAGCTGCGTATCCTTGGCAAATTATTCAATTTCCCTAAGCCTGTTTCCTTTCCAGTAAAATGAAAATAAATCCCTACTTCACCCACTTGCCATAAGGATTAAATGAGATAATCTTACAGCTGTCATTTCTATCTGTTTTTCCAAGACTACTAGCCATATTTAAAAGTGAGCTATAGACATTCTCCCCCAGACGAGAAGCTCTAGCAGCCAGGACAAACAAAGGATGCCAATTTAATATAAATCCATTCAACAAGATCTATTGATCATCTGTGGTGCACAAGGTACTATGCTAGGTGCTATGTGGAATACCTAAGTGAGTGAAATACACTGAGTCTGGAAGAAATAAAGCATGTCCACCAAAAAAAAATCTGATCTAGGTAAACTACACTATAATAAAAATGTAAACAAATACTTAGATGAAACCAAAGGTTTCTATTGGGTTGGAGGTGAGGAATGTCACAGAAGAAGTAGCATTTAAGCTTGTTTTAGAAGGTCTGACAAGTAAAGATGGGCACTCCAGGGGGAGAGAATGGCTTGGGAAAGATGCAGAAAAAAGGAAAATGGAATGAGCTCATTAGGACAGAAAGTCATCCTGTTGAGAAGAACAAAGTGTCAATAAGTCACGGCACGAGGTGACACCATGCTACGGACAGAGGCTTTGTTTCTTCAACTGCGGGGTTTCCTGGTCAGCTGTTCAGCGTCTCCCCATGCAATCTGTTACTAAAAACAGACAGTGAACAATTCCCTTTAAAATGTAAATTAGAGGAGATCCTCGGCACTCCCTGTAGCAACACTGCTGTCATTATCTTGGGTTTGCTCTCTAGAGTGGGAGAGGGGACAGCCAGCTTCCCGTAAGGGGCACGGCTTATCGTCAGGGAGCCCAGAAAGAAGCCCTGGTGGGCTTTGCTTCCCTACAAATTTCTGTCTGTTTCTATAAAATACAGGTAGGCTTTTTACATTTGGATGTCCTTGACCATGCATGTAGTGACAGGAAGACTGAGAGATGCCAGAGGCCAGCGCGAAGGCACAGGGAAGGGACAGTGGCAGAATGACACAAGCATCTTCATTAACCTCCCTCCTCTCCTAGCTCTATGCATCACTGGCCTTTATTAACCGTAGTTACTGAATGCTGAGCACTGAGGGGAGCGTGTGGAGGACAGAGAAAGAATCAAACACAGATCCTAAAAGTGTCTAATCCGGTCATGATCAGAGCCCTGCACTGGGCGGACCTCTCTGGAGGCAAAGGCAGAACTAATGGGAATGAGAAGCAACTAGAAGGCAGACGGTCAGCAGAGACGAGTGCAAGAGTCCAGGGCTACGGGGATGGCACCGCAGCGATGTCACTAGAAAGGAGGGGATCCACAGAGGTGACAAGGAATAAATTAACTTCACATTAGGGGAAATTAGGGTATGTTTCAAAAGGGAAGTCAAGTGGGGAGGTGACGTGCCACTAATAAAGAAGCACAGAACAGGACTCGTGGAGTGGGGAGAGACCATGAGTTGAGTTGAGTTTCACGAGTTCCAGCATGATGAAATAAAATACCTAAGGTTGTCTGTGGCTCAGAGCAGGCACAGGCTAAAAAAGTCAACCAAAGCTGCCTCCACTGCTGTTTGGGGCGGTCGTCAGCTGCAAGAGAAGAGGTAAGTGGGAGGGAAAGTCATGCCCTGAGGAGTCTGTGTTTTACTACTGTTGTCGACGTGCCTGGCTCTGCACAGATTCCGACCTCAGCCACTGATGCTGCACATGGCGAAATTCCTACCACCACCCACCGCTCGGCTGCCTGTGTCTGCAGGAAGAATCGTTAGGTGACAGGAGACAAGGAGAAATGGCGTGGCGTGTTTGTGTGTGTGCACATGTGCACGCGCACACCCACATGGACACACTCCTTTGCAGGGGCTCATGTATATTTGAGCGGCTCATTTAGAGAAACATTCCAGAACATTTTGAAATACAGAACTTCATTTCAGTCTGCTCCTTTCTTCCACATAAAAATAAAGGCTGACTTTAAAAAATTTTTAGGCTTACAAGGGTTTGAACACTGGATGCAAACACTAAAAATCTACAGTAATAAAGTTCATGAGTCTGTAAGAATATAAAATCTTATTTAAAATAAATCAGAGGGGCTTCTGGTTCAGGGATGAGGACAGAGCACACCAACATGTCTCCCCTCTCTCCAAGGTAGGAAGCAGATGGGATGAATTGGTACAGAAATTGGAGCAGAAGTAACACACCAGAAGTAACTGAGTTCTTCCCAGAAGGCACAAGTTCACAAATGCAAAGCACCTTGGAGTGATAATCAAGGTAGTTTACTAATGAAGTGCAATCAGGACAGCTTGGAAAACCATGTCCTTCCACCCTCTCACCCAATAAACCTGGACCTTTAAGCCTCCACCCAAAGCCTGAGCTCAGTTTGCTAAAAATGTGGGTGATACCTATGAAGATGATTTCTGCCCGGGGTTTGGAGGCCAGAGAGAGACTGAGAAATTCTAGATCTCAACTGTAGACAGGAAGAAGAAAAAATAAATCAAGCAGGCAGCTCTGCCCAGGACCATGCACAGAGGAAGTCTTCCCGAACTTCACATCGTTCCAGCCCGTTGCCCTGCTTGCACCCACCCTTCAGTTTGGAGGTATGCCTGCCAGAGGAAATGCTCCGTCCACTGACCCAGAACCAGATGGGCTTGCCCAGTGTGGGGAGAGGTCCGGCGGGGGAACACATTCCCACAACTGCAGTGAAATCACTGGCCAGCTGTCTGTTTCAACCTTGACTCTAACTAATAAATGTGAACACAACAAAACAGACCACCATGGACCACCGGATGTTTGAGGAAAACCGAGAGCAAGAAAGAGAGAACGTAAGATAAACAAGCAAAATTAATAAGCCATGAAAGAAAGAAAATAGAGATCATTCTGAGAGTAAAAGAGTACTTAAAAAATTATCTTCTCCATCCTCAGAGAGATCTACTACAGGTTATTTCCTGCATAAAATGGGAGGAGATTGCAATGAAAAGGGAGTGTAGTGAGATTGAATTTATCCCCCATCACAGTCTTTATTTTTCTCACCTCACTCTAAATAAGGGCACGCAAAGCAGGACTGACAATGCAGATTTCAGCGATGACAACATGAAGTAGAGGTCTGCTGGTCTCAGGACACAGAGTGATAGCAAAATGAAAGTTGGAACTTAGCAGTGGTGTTGCGGGGTAGAGGAAAAGAGAGAAAGCGATGTTGAGGTAGGTGATAACTTCTGGGCATCAGGGAGCCTTGGAGACAGTAACAAAACATTTGTGCCATCATATTCTGCACTCAGAGTGTACCCCTAGTTGGCTATGAATAAATTCTTTCTAGAAATTGTGGGATGAAAAAGTAGGGTTCCAGGAAAAAATAGAATACAGACAAAAAAATTCTTAGAAATTAAAAATATGGTTACCAAAATTGAAATTAAAAATTCAAAGACAGACTTACTAAAAAAATTGATGTGACTGAAGGTCTAATAGATGGTAAAAGTGAGTGTACTCTAAATGTAGTGTAAAAGGAAAACAAAACTAGAAAGATATGAGATAATCTCCAAGACATGGGAGACAGGGAATCCAATACCAGAAAAGCATTCAAGAAGGAGAGAAGAGACAAGAAAGAGAAAGAAGAAAACTCAAACAGAGTAGAAGAAAATTTTGCTCAGCTGCAGAACGATGAGGCTTTAATCGAATGGCCCATCAAAGAGCTACAGGATTAAAAAAAAGAAACACACCTAGAGACACGATAGAGAAGCTTCATCATTCAGAGGATAAATAATAGTTTCCTAGAAGAAAAAGCTAGGTGACCTCAAAGAAAGAAGACTCAAACTGACACCAGAATTTCTCATTAGCAGCAACAGATGCTAAAACACAGGTGGACAGTATCTTCAAAGATCTGAGGGGGAAAGAATTTGAACCTAGAATTTTATAATTAATAAAACTATTAACAAATATGAAGACAAACTTTTTGGACATATGAGAGGTCAGAACATTCATAATCCTCATATCTATTCTAAAAAATTACTCAAGGATATACTCCAATCAAAAGAAAAGGAATCAAAGAAAGATTGATCCAAAATAAACAAACTCTTTCCTTAGTAAATTCTTTGACTTCATTGTGCAATTATAGTAACAAATATTTTACACAATAACTTGAATGTTAGTCATATAACAAACTTTTCTATACAACATGAGCACATTTTATATCTACACAGTAGTAATTATCATAAATCTTGAGAATCTTAAAACAATAATATAGCAAAAAATTGGTAGGTATAAGAAATAAAGATGTAAGTAAGTAGTTTACTTACACACACATGTACATAAAGGAATAAAAATGTTTAAAAACTACAGGAGTTTCAAAAAAATTTTAGAGATAAATGTCATGACTTGGAAAGATAGTCACAGTATATTAAGTGAAAAACAGCAAGTTGCAGATCAGATGATAAGTGATCCCAACCGTATGAAAATAAATAAGATGTGTTTGTGAAAATGCCTCGAAAGTATCTGGAGAGAGATTCGTAACACTGTTCGACACTTTTCTACTGGGGAGTTGTTTTGGAAAAGCAAGACAACATTTCTTTTGCCTCTCAGTTTGTAAACTTTTTGATCATTCAGCTTTTTTTCAACAAGCCTGTATATACCGTGTCTTTAAGAAAATAGTTAGAGAATATGATCTACAACTCCTAAACCAAGAAAGTGCTCCACATTAGTGTAGGAAGTCCTACAACAGTGATTTGTATGATTTAATTACTAGATTAACATCAGTGCAGTGGTTGGCAAAACAACATTTCTCTCTAAATGGACAGTACTGATTGCACATCATCAAGAGCCTTCACAATTTCATAATTAATGAGGAAAAAACTAAACTATAGCTGTAAAATAATTATCTTCTTTGTAGATTATTTACACACATTTTGCCCTCCCACTCAAAATTCCTAGCTAAAAGTGACACCCAGTGGGGTTCAATGGGTTAGAGGTTAAAAGAGGATATGTCTAATCATTTCATATTGCTTTCCATGAGAGCCACAGATGATCTGAGGATTCTGTCTGCAGCAAGGTAAGCCATACATCTCTCTTCTACTAATGAGTTTAATCAAGAGATACAACTATTTAGAGGGCCCGTTAAGTTCCACAACTTTGACTTCTGAAAATCAAAATTCAGGCGCCTGCCTGAAAAGAAAATGGCAATGGGTGGATTTCAAAACTCATCCTGAACAAAAGTAATTACCACAAACTTTTATGTCCACTATTACACAAATTGGCTGGTGAAGAGGAGAGCGGGAATAGAATCAGTGATCAATCAGCTAAACGTGCCTCAAGGATCTGCCCCCAAAGGTGGGGCAAGAAAATCAACCAGAAAAGAAGAGGATGTAGGATTTCAATCTGAACAGAAAGATGGAAGATTCTGCCAGGTGTGAGTTCAGAGGGGAAAGCTGTAGCTTTGTATTTGAGCACAAGTAAAGCACTACTCATAGGCACATTACATAAATGAAATATCTGGGGAAAAGTTAAGAGTTTAAAAACTGGGCAATGGGAACCGTGAAGTAATTATTAACTATAAGAAAAAGAGAAAGTTGTGATGACGAGAGACAGCTAAATTATCTACCTCCTTGTAAGTCAACAGGTGATAGATCAAGAAATACCTGCATAAGCACATAATCTCCATGTAACTGTAGCTGTTGGCACCGGGGAAATGGTAAACCAAGTGGAAATTTGTTTCTGAGGTGTGGTTCCTGAGACGACTGTTATCTATAACAGACCTTATGATGGTACCAGACCTTGATAACTAAGTATACATACAGTCTCAAGTAATCCTTCCAACCCCTGCCCACCCTGGGAGGTGCATACTAGCACAGATGACAGAGAGACTAACTTAACCAAGGTTCACCAGCTAATTAGTAGCAAAGTTAGCTTTTAAACCAGGATCTGTCTAACCAACAAGTCTGAGTGCTTCACCAGTGCTCAGCCAGCTTCCGACAGGCTGCTGCAGACGGTGCTGCAGAAAGGACCGCTGTACAAATACTCCATCAGTAGGTAAAAGCTTTGCCCAAAGTCTCCATGCAGATCTGTGAAGCACTTGTCCAGTTCCATTTCAGTACATTTCTCCAGTCAGGTAACAATGGGATGGCACAGTTCATCAATAATATGACTATACAGTAAATTACCTATGCACGTTTTTTCCCCTTCTTAGCAGTAGAAAAAGTTCTCTGCATATCCTCTCTTGCCAAAAATCAAAAACCATCATGTGGCTTCATTTACTATAGTCATTTGAAACCATATCCTTTGTTTTCTAATAACAAGTTTGTGTGGTCTGGAAACACTGCCAGATAAAACTTGATTGTTTTGATTTAGTAAAGAAGACAATTAATTTACATTAGCAGCTGCTTTTGAGCATGTGTGCTGCAGAGTTTTTATTCATAAGAAATTTCAAGTACTTTGTCTCAAACATTGAGTGGACTTTTTCAGGCTTTCTGGTATTAAAACGGTCTTTGCTTTTCCTTTTGTTTGTATTAGATTCCTCTCCTCTCCTTTCCTTTTTTTCCTTTTCTTTTCTTCCACTTCGGCTTTGGTTTTGGTTTGTAAGGGAAAGGAAACTCAATCACTGTTTAACTCCTCATTGTATTGCTACGGTACAAGATTCTATTTGAAAAAGAATGAGATGAACGAGGAGCTGTACGTCACATCTGAGGATGTGTGCTGAAGGCTGTGATCACACCAGAGCAGGAGAGCAGAGCAGAAAATCCGTTTCAGGGGGGTCTGAGGGTCCTCGCAGGGAGCACAGGGTGGAACTGGAGTGAGCGGAGGTAACTCGCTTCAGTTTCAAATAACCACAAAAATCTTGCCATTGGAGTCTCCTGCACGGGCTCTGGATTCTGGATAAGGCTACGCAGAATGCAGGTCTTCCCAACACACCTTTGAGCAGACTTCAAAGCATCATGAAGAATCCTACTTCAGAGACTCCCCTGAAGCAGCAGAACCTCTGGGAGACGCAAGAAGGTCTTGACTCATAATTACAAAGCACGAGCAGCCCGCTCCTGGACCCCACTCCCCTTTCCCAGTCCCCTACCCACTCAGTGTCTACTCTCCCTCCTCACCTGTGTCATTGCCATCCATTAGAATCCCTGGTCTGCATCTTGATTCATCACCCAGAACTGCTGCCCTGATTACATTCAATGCTCTCCAGCTCCCCAGGCAGCGGAGCTGACTGAAGAGAAACACACAACTACACCTTCATGAGCCAAACACCAACACCTTGCTCTTCTGCCCTGACCCATTCACTCTCCCTCCTCTCCTCTCTTGTTTCCAATTCCTTTCCTCCCAATTTCTCGTGAATCACTCCAATTATGCCTTCGGTAAAACTGCTCCTGATAAGATCACCGATGACCTCCAAGGTGCTAAACCCAATGGCCAGTTATCAATTCTCAGTCTGCTTGAACTAAGAGCAACATCTGACACAAGTCACTTTTTCTTCATTTGTTTTTCAAGAGGCCACACTGAGGATTCCATCTCCATTCCCTTTGCCAGGTCCTCCTCTTCTCTCTGACATCACGTCTGAGGGTGCCAAGGCTCAGTCTTTGGTCTCCTTTTTTCTCCCCAACCTTGATGAAATAAACTTTTTTGTCAACCTAGGATGATTATAGGCAACTAGTGGTAACTAGAACTATTAGGATAAAAGTTGACAAGAAACTTAATAACAGATAAACTGAACACTGGAATTACTGGTTAATCTTAACGTCACTAAAAGTGGTATTTCCCTACCTTATCACCTCCTGATGCAATTCCATAGTTTTCTTACCAATAATATTGAACAAGAATCTAATTAAACCTTAAGATATAATTAGCAAGTAGATAATGAAGAAAGAGAGTAGAGGAGATTATGTTAAATGCCATCCTAAAGATTCAACTGGCGATGGAGATGTGTGATGAAGATGTGGTATATTTATACAATGGAATACTATTCAGCCATAAAAACCGACAACATAACACTATTTGCAGCAACACGGATGCTCCTGGAGAATGTCATTCTAAGTGAAGAAAGCCAGAAAGAAAGAAAAATACCACATGAGATCACTCATATGTGTAATCTAAAAAAAAAAAGCATAAATACAAAACAGAAACAGACTCATAGACATAGAATACAAACTTGTGGTTGCCAAGGGGGTGGGGGGTGGGAAGGGATAGACAGGATTTCAAAATGTAGAATAGATAAACAAGATTATACTGTATAGCACAGGAAATATATACAAGATCTTATGGTAGCTCACAGAGAAAAAAATGTGACAATGAATATATATATGTTCATGTATAACTGAAAAATTGTGCTCTACACTGGAATTTGACACAACATTGTAAAATGATTATAAATCAATAAAAAAAATGAAAAAAAAAAGATTCAACTGGCCATCTCCAAACTGCAGAGTATTTTACACGAACATATGTCCTGTCCCTTCAGTAAATAAATGAAAAGAAAAACTGGGAGGGTCACACCAACCAAATGCACTGGACGTTGTTTGGATCCTGATTGGAACAGACCAACTGTAAACAGACATTTTGGAGATGGCTGGGGGAAACTAGGAATGTAATATTTAAAAGTATCATTTATTTTCCTGTTAAATATAGTTATGATATGGGGCTATATTTTAAAAAGTCCTTCTCTAGTGTGTGTGTGTCTGTGTGTGTATACACCAAGGTATTACTACTTACAGGTGCAAAAATCAAGTGTCTGAGGTTTTCTTAAAAATACACATACATACACAAGTGTATTGAAGGGAATTTCAACATTTCTCCACTTTTTTCAGATGTTTGAAAATTTCTAGATGTTAAGAAAAAGTGGCATAATCTAACAACAGAGTAGATATATAATAAGATAAAGAAAAATGAGTCTAAAAACACTAGCCTCCTTCTCTTTCCTCTTCATACTCACTCCCTTGATGATTTCAATCATCTCTATGCTGAGGACTCACGACATCATATCAAGTCCAGACACACTTCTAAATCTCAGACATTTCTACTTGGATTGTGTGAAAACATCTCAAAACTGAACTGACTCCCACCCCTCCCCCAAAACACTTCTACCCGTGGACTTCCCCATGTCAGCTGCTGACGACTTCACCTTCTAACTGCTCAGGCCAAAATAACAGGTGTCATCCTTGACGCTGTTCTTTTTCTCACACTCTACACCCAGCCCATCAGGAAAAATCCCATCAGCTCATCCTTAAGAAATACTCAAGATGTGACCGTTTCTCACTGCCACTCGATCACCACCCCTGTCAGAGCGACCATCATTCCTCATTTCTCACCTACCTCACTGTAATGGTCTCCTAATTGCTCTCCTTGCCTTGACCATTTGTCTTCTTTGGTGAGTCTCTTCTCAAACCAGCAAGCCATAGTGAGCACTTGTGATATAAGTCAGAGGTCCCTCAAAATCCTGCATGCATCCTCACTTCCCTCAGAATAAAAGTCAAAATCTTAGCTGCCACAAGGATTCACATGGGCTCACCTCTCTGACCACATCTTCTCCTGACTCCTGACTCCCTCCTGCCTCCTTCTGCTCCAGTCACACTGGCCTCCTTTCTGTTCCTAGAATATCCCAGAAATGCTCTTGCTTTGAGGACTCTGCACTTGCTGAGCCCTTTGTTGGAATGCTGTTCCTTCCACATGGCTAATCAACACTCTCACTTTCTCCTTCAAGTGTTGCTTAAAGGCTCTCTCCCTTGATCTAACCTAGCCTCCCCTCACCCTCACTCCTGCTCCCCTGTCTCTCCTTTTCCTCTGTCCACAGTCATGTTCCACATATAGGTGGTTAACTTGTTCATCATGTTAGAGTTATTTTTTGTCCCCTTGACTAGACTGTAAGCACCAGGGAGATGAGGCTTGATGGATCCCAGGCACCCAGAACAGTGCCAGAGCATTCTCAATGAAAATTGTTAAGTCAACAAAATAAACAATAAATTAGTAGCTGCCATCTCCAACCACACTACGGGCTCATTAGGACAGTGTTTCACTCCAGTGAATATCAGTAGAGTCTGAGGACCAACCCCAAATCCTGTCCCTAAACACATAACATTAGTTAATCTCCTTTTACCAAGTGCTAATTGAGAAAATACATAATAACCAAAAAATACTGGGATCAGTAATGCATAGACTGAATTTGTATTGTATTAATCACATAACAGTCAACAAATAGTTAATAAGAACTTACTATGTTCCAGTTACTGTTCTAAAAACAGGACATAAGAACAGTAAACAAAATAGATAAAAATGCCCGTCCTCATAGAACTTAAAATCTACAGGCTCCATGGGTCTATAAATACTTGAAAACATAGTTCATACATGTGTAAGACACATTATTCAATATTTTGTGCTCATGTAGAGTAGCAGACCTCATGTTAATGCACCTATTCTCATCAGGGGCAATGATCATCCCCGAGAAGGCACAACTTAGATCTGGGCGATGAAAAAAATCTTAGTTATAACAATGGTTTGCGTTCTTCCAAAGTTCAAGATATCTGATAAAATCTTATTTCATAACATTTGTCCTCTAAATTAAAGTAATTTTTCTACACAGGGTAGCAATAGTTTTTTTTTTTTTTAAGTTGAGATTCCCTGTGATAATGCAATAGGAGTCTTGGGTTCGTGGGTCTCAGATTCACCATCTCTGCTCCAGGAATCCCTCCAGCTCAGCCTGGCAACCTTGGAGGGTTGTAGGTCCTTCAAAAGCTGGTCCCTAGATAGGAGCCCACCCACAGCACAGCTCTAGCCATGACTCTTCTGAGACCTGTTGGAGTACAGAGGCTGAGAAAAGAAGGTTAGTAGGGAGGGAAGAGACAAGAAAAGAGGTTGTGGCTATTTAGTTGAAGAAACACCAAAAAAAAAAAAAAAAAACCAAACCTCATGAGAAAATCAGCATTTGAGTTTGAGTTTGTTCATGAGTAGAAAAAGACGTGTGCCACACCAGTGATTTCTAACAATGAAGAGTTTAGGTTTTCACAGATGACTAAGTGATCTTTCACTAAGGTTGATTAATGGGATGATTCAAACAAAGATGGAAGAACAAGCCAAGCTCTACACCCAAAACGGAGTGGGTTGAAGAGGGGCATTTCCTGTTGAACATTTCAGTTCCAAGATGACCAGTTCATACATTACATTTACATACTTAGGTGAGTGGTTGAGGAGCCCCTGGGAGATGCCAGTCCTGGTCCCCAAAGTCCTCACTCTCCTCTCCACCCCACACCACTCTCTTTGCTAATGGCAGCACTTCCTGCAGATGCATGGAATTTCTCTAGTCACACACACACACACACACACACACACTTGCAGAAACTCTGTCTCCTCTGATGGAAGAAACAGAACTCTGCTTCAAATTCATCATCTTTGAATTCCAAAGAGGGGCAATAGTAGAAGTGATGCAGAAGCTAAAAACCTGAGGTCACTGAAGCTGTTGGCTCTCAGATGGCACTGATGATGGGTCCCAGGACTCAGGGTAGTGGTGCCTTCTGAAGACAGGTACGTAATATTGTTCACCACTTGTGCTCAGAACACGTTCCCTCACACACAGAAAATCGTCCTTCATAGAAGAACTGTTCTCAGAGGGAAATGTGTGTCTATTTTGATCTACAGCATGCCTTTTTTAAAATATGCAAACAATACAATCACATGTGTCTAGAATCCCAACAGTCAAATAACTTGAATGGCCAGAATTTCTCACCAGACCGTAAAATGATCATAGTGCTTACAAAGACCAGCTGTAACATCCTGAAATAGCTTCTGAATGACAAAACTAAGCAGCGTCGTGCAACGGCTTTGAAGGTACACAGTTAGGAACCAGACTTCCCAGAGCTCTACCATTTCTTAGTTCAGGCCATTTAGGAAAGCTACTTATTATCTTGAAGCATCTGTTTCTTTACCTGTAAAATGGCCACAATGATAGTATCTAACTCATAGGAGTGTTACGAAGATAATTCACCCAGTGCTCGGTAGTAAACACTCAGTAAGCAGTAGCTTTTTTTCAATATGCCTGTCATGTGAATTTCGTTTCTCATGTTCTGATTCCTTTTTAAAATGATGATCTATCTATGACATATGTCAGAATATTCATTGAAGAGGATCTCCAATTCTCACATTATACCATGAAGATCACGGTTGCGGCGGACTGCTGTCTGTCCACCAAATATCCATTCAGCCCCTATCACTGACAGAACTCAGATATTATTCCAGGTAAAATGCACATAGCTTGAAGACTTTCCCAGAGTCTCTTGCAACCAGATGGAGTCCAAGTTCCGACCAATGAGATGTAAGAGTAAGACTTCCGGGAAGGCTCCTGAAAGTAAGCTGCTCCTGCGAGGTGGGACCCTACCAAACTTCCCCTCTTCCACTTTCCTGCGGCCTGTCACACAGCTGCGATGGCTGAAGCTCCAGGAGTCACACTGGACCAGGAGCTGACATTAAGGACGGAAGCCCTGGGCTAAGCTCGGGAACAGATAGTCAGAAGGAGCTTGGGTCTTTTTGTGGAGCTGTTGTATTACTGGTAAGAAATAGAGACTTACTGTATGTGAGAGAAAAAAAAGCTTTGTATTTTTAGGCCACTATTATTTGGGGGTTTTCTATTATATGTGCTTGATTCTAATTCTGAAAAAGTTATCTTTGAAATAGGATTAACTCTAAAATAGATACTACTTCTTAACCCTAAACTCTTTCCTATTTGATATAAATATTTGTTTGTAGAAATACTTAAAGCTTGCAGGACAGTTTAAAGCATTTAATTGTAACCAAAAATCTCTAGTTAATATTAACTCAGAAAAATTGGCAGAAGCTGACATAGCTCAGGACTGTTTTCTTCCTAATTGTAGCAACATGTAAAAACAAAGCAAAACAAAAGCAAAAAACAATCAAATTTCGGTTAGTTTCGATTAGTGGCAATAAGTTTATTTGCGAAAAAAAGACGTGAAAACAAGAAGGTAGATCACATAACACAAATAAAAAGAAATCCATGTACTGAATGTTTAAAATGCATTTCAAAAACTGGTTTCCCTAGCCTGGTTTTGGAAAATGTCAGGTTATCTCATGATTTTATGATATAGTTACTTACTAGTATTAAAAATTAGACTCGAAATTAATCATAACAATTTCAAACCAACAACTATAATAGCTAATATTTAATAAATGCTTACTACAAGCTGGGGTTGTCCAAAGTCAGAGTTCACGTTCTTAAATACTCATTTACAGACCATCTCGATGGTGTCTATGTCATATGGCAGGAGAGGGGCGAGAAGAAGGGTGTTTTTTTAAATCTAATAATGATAAAATGGCACAGCTTTTTAAAACTGTGTAATCACTTTTTAGCGTATTCTAGGAATCTTACACAGGAAAGTGTTCTAGATTGCAAATTGTTTCCTTGATGCTAAACTTTGTTTAAAACCTCTCTGTGCTTCAGTTTCCTCATCCACAAAATGAGGACAATGAAAACACCCAGCTGACTTAATATAAGTCAAACACTCAGAACAGTGCCTGACACATACTTAGCTGCTATTTGTAACAGGTAAATTCCTAAGCTCAGTTCCACTTCTACTTCTTCACATGTAAAATGGGCAAACCACAACAACCGTATTTACCCTCCTCACAGGGTAGCCCGCACAGTTAAACAGAAGCTCCTTGAAGGCAGGAATTTTTGTCAGTTTTGTTCTCTAGTATAGTCCCACCCATAGAACATATAGCAGGAACTCATTAAGTAACTGTTAAATAAATGAAACTGTTAAATAAACAAAACTGTCTAAGAGCCTTTTATAATAAGGTATAACCTGTTTATAATAAGGTATATACCTGTTTCTGGTTCATTATTTCACCCCGCTTAATCGGTTTATTAATTTATCTGCCTGCAATAGGTTTATATTCTTATCTAAAAATCAAACTCCAAGTTTTGGATAAGAGAAGTGACGCTGAATTCGGTATCACCTCTTTTTATCTATTATCCTTTTGCCATGTGATGTTTGTTTTCATAGATCCTACGTAAAGTACTGTCCCTCCTTTTTCACTGTGTTGAAATGTACATAACATAAAATTTACCATTTTGATGTTTAAAGGTACCGTTCAGGGGCATTAATGACACTGTTGTGCAACCATCACCACTGATCATCTCCAGGATACACCTCTTTTTTAAAAATGTGGCTTCTAGGATATATTCTTAAGTTCCATTTACCAAAAAGAACCAAGACAAATCAGAAATTGGTTAACTAGGCTGATAAGAACCATTTTCCAGTTTTGACAATCATTTTTACATTAAAGATTCTGTCAAAGTGGTCTGCTATGTATTAGGCAAGAAAATTAAAAGATATTTAAGTAGATCTCTCTGAGTTCGTGCAATTGGGAGTCATGTGTTTTGATATACATTTATTATATACTAATTGACTATTTGATTATATATCTAGATATTTGTAAGCCTTTAAATTCGAAATCTTTCATAACCCACTTCAGTGGGGCCTGCTACTCTCATGGACACAATATACAGACAACATTGTTCAGGGTAATTGTCTGGAGAATTTCAAGATCTACTCAAGAAGGGGCAATATCTTTTTTCAGTTTATATCTCTGAGTTGCGCACAGCAACAAAGAAAAACCAAATTTGGTTACATCCCATTTCTGCCTTATTGGTACAAGAAGAAAAACACTGCCAGATACAACCTGGATGCATGCCTTCGAAAATATTCTTCCACAAATCAAAGCCTGGAATGATTTCTCAAATCCATTGCATTTACCCACTAACTCTCAAATAGGCCTTTCAAGTGCCCTGAGCAAATTTAGGTAAACATCCTGAACAGATAAAAAGAACCAAATGTTATTATATGACATGCTCTTCTATGAAGAGACACTTTTAATACCCTCCAGAGAAAGAAAGTGTCCATCATCTTATTAGATTCCATGTTTATACTAACATGCTATACTTACAAAGAGAAACTTTAGTGCTCTCTGGAGAAGGGCACTGCCACCCTTTTATTAAATTTTCTGTTTATTTTAGCAATCACATTTCTAATTTTTCATATGATAGTGTTAGGGGTTCTGCTAGGTGCAACTGGGTGAAAAACCCTAGACCCGAAAGACAAAGCTATTGCTTTTTTGAACTAAATCATGATGAACTTGACTCTAGAATTTTTAAGCAGAACTTAGATTTTTAGCACATCAAGCAATTTACTTACAGGGGAGAATGCGCCTAAGAGACGTACCCATTCAAAGTTGAGCGGACTGCATGGAACAGTTTCATAACCAAGGCAACAGAATTCCAACGCTAAGATTCCCTGGAACGAGGGGTCCCAACAGGAACAGTTAATTCTGTCATTTATCCTTTTGAAGATGAACTGAACACCAAGCGGCTTGGGGTGACTCAGGTGAGTTTAAAAATTACATATAAACAACCCCAAAGTTGTATCCACCTTACCGGTAATGTTAAAATACCACAAGCGGTAAAAGGACTTTACCACGGCATTTTTTCTAATTCCTCACCCTCTGCGCAACAGCGGGAGGGCAGAGCAGGCATCTATTTACCTAATGACTGTTACCATTTTCAGCTATGAATCACCTTAAGAGAACAGTCACACTGCCTTCTCTGGGAAATAGAGTGTTCGATTTAGAGAAAAGGAACACACCTCTGTGTTACAGCTAGCCTAAGACGAAGCCCTTCCGGTCTGCTTCACCGTCTAAGCACCTGCTAGAGGCAGTGGATTTATTTTCACACTAGCAAGAGAAATGCCCTGAATTTGAGAGCTGGGGGTGGGGGGAGGCGGTGAGGAGAGAGAAGTAATAATCGTGCCCCAAATAAATGGTTAGTTTAGATTATGGCTTAGAGTGGAGACCACAGTGTAAACCTATTGATTAGAGCTCTCTGGTTCCTGTGAAAAAAAGCAGTAACAAAGTGGTGGTATGAAACAGATTTCAAGTCTATTTGTTGAGCTTTCTCTGGAAAGTATTGGTTATACAGAGGGTCGCATGGGAAGCAGGTGAATTCTTTTCATTCTACTCCCCTACTGCTTCCAGGGTTCCAATTGTTTTGATGGCCCCACTTATTTAGATCTCATTAAGGCCAATACTGAATTTTGCTCTTTTGCAGTTCCCTGCTTTCCAGCCTTCAAAGGAAGACTCACATCTTACATCACTGAGGTGTAACCTCTATTGGATGGCAGGGAAGTTGAAACTTCAGTTTGTTGATGCTTAGGGCACACAGATGCTAAGCCCACCGTGGGTCCAAATATACCACTGTTACAGATAAATGGATTCCAGGGATCTAGGTACAGAATCAGTTAAGCCAAAAGGTCAAGTGCATTCATCTCAGGAAGTCAGCCATATGTATCTTGGAGAAGCCAGACAGTTTCAGGATCATCCTGAGAATGCAACCATACGACAGTCATCATGTTAAGAACTCTCAATTTGTGAAGAATCATATTTCAATAAAAAGGAGAACATTTGTTTTGTCAAAGGAAGGCTCACTTCACATGAGTGTTTTACTGAAATGAAAGACATTCTTACTACAATTAAAATATGATTAATTTAATATAAATTCATTTTGCATATACACAACTTTGAAAAAACAAGTTCATGGCTTAAGCAGGTCAAACTCAGATTGTAAAAGTACTTTTCCTTTGACAAAGTCCCCTGGTCGAAAAGAGATACCCAGTCAACAAAAACTATTCATCTTTCCATTTAAAAGAAGAAATCCAACCATGTATAAATAAATCACCCAACTACAACAAATCTGCCATTAATGAAATAAGAATGCAGTTTAAGAGCTCTTACTTTGTTTGTGACCCTATTGATTTAGCTCAGTGGCATACATCTGACAAAGCATTCTGGACCATGGATTGGTAATCCAGTGGTGGCAAATTCAATCCAAGGTTATGTTGGTTAAGCTAGTTTGAAGTTTCAGAAAGGAAGCAGAAGTTGAGGTGTCCCTTTAAAGGGGAAAAATGAGCATAGAATTGACATAGAGAGAGGGAGATGCAAGTATTCAAGCAGAAGAAAATTTAATGAAAACACTGTGTGGAGGGGAGACTGGCAGGAGGAAAGCACAGACAAGGAGAACGTGTTGGACAGTGGAAATCAAATAAGATGGGAGACAGTGACTTGGCAAAGAGTTTTTTCTACAAGGGTCCTTCCCAAGAGTCTGTCTGACAAAGGTTAACCTAGGGTTCGGGGCCCTGAGACATAAGTCTAATTCTGCATTCAACAGACATTCTCATTCATCTGTTAAGGCCACTACTAAGTTAGTCAAGTCCACTGCCAAATTTTTAATTGAATAGTTATCTCCCCTAAAATCCATATTCACCTGGCTCCTATAAACGTGACCTTATCCAAAGATAGTCTTTGCAGATTTAATCAAGTAAGATGAGGTCATACTGGATTAGGCTGGGCCCTAAATCCAATATGACTGGTGTCCTTAGAAGAAGAGGGAATGTGGACAGAGACAACATCCTGGGATGACAGAGGCAGAGACGGGAGAGATGCATCCACAAGCAAATGAACATCCAGGATCGCCAGCAGCCGCTAGAAGCCAGGGAGAGGCAAGGAAGCCTTCCCCTGAAAAGCCTGCTGAGACAGCACGGCCCTGCTAACACCTCGATTTCAGGCGTCCAGCCTCCAGAACTATGAGAGAATCAATGTCTATTGTTTTAAGCCACCCGTTTTGTGAAACACTGTTACGGCAGCCATAGGAACCCAACGCAGGGAGTGGACCATTCTGAAATGACGATTTACAGAAATGATTCTGGCGGTGACGAGCAGGATAAATTGAAGGGAGGAGAGACTGAAACCAAAAAGACCATTTAGGAGGACGTTATAGTAATTTTGGCTTGAAAAACCATGAGGGTGTGGACCAGGCTGGTGACAGTGGGATGACAACAAAGCTAAAATCTGGAGATGTTGAAGAGGAAGGACTGCTGGTACACTGTGCAGAAGATCAAGACACAGAAACGACTCCAAAGTCATCTAAAGAAGAAGATGCAGCCCCTGGCAGGAATGGAGAGAATTAGGAAAAACAAATGAGTCTGCTCTTATGGGGAGACAGAGCACATGGCTAGTGGTTTCAGATATATTGGTAGAAGTGTGGGCAGCTGAAAGCAGGAACTGAATGTTTAGGCGTTAGGACCCACAGAAAGAAATCTGGAAATCTTGAGCCTAAAAGTTAACAGCTGAGGCTCTGAGTGGACTAGCTTTTCAAGTTGGTTACAGGCAGCAGGAGAGCTCAGGGCGGAGTCCTGGAGTACTGGGGGACCCCTACAACAGATGGGGAAAGAAAGAAGGGAAGCTTAATACATCCTTCTTTTTCTCTCCTGGGAACAATTTTTTTGTCCTATGAATACTGAATGCAATTCATCTGATTACCTCTTATCAACACTAATCTTTTCTAAATATATCTAGTCTCATGAATTTTGCTTCTTATTTCTAAGAGCAATGGAATGTTAGAAACTATATCTACACAAGCCAGACTAATCACACTGTATATTCAGTTTACATAAACTAGGCAAAATTTGTAACTTGTGAATAAATCACTTTTTTTATGTTTGATTTTAGAATTGGGAACAGTAACCAAACACGCAAACCAATGGGTCATATCTATCACTCTACTTTAAAAGCTCTTAACAAACAGTAAACTTGGAAGGTCAACTCTAAAAGAAATCTTAACAATACTCCTGTAGGAGGCTGTTCAATCAATGGAACTGAAGCAACTGGGCAGCCATCTGTAGAAAAACAATGTTGGAGTGGCACCTCATACTGTACACCAGGATGAATGCAAATGGATCAAAGATATAAAAGTCAAAAAGGGAGGGGGCGGGGGTCATAGCTCAAGTAGTAGATAGAGCACATGCTTAGCACGCACAAGGCCCTGGGTTCAATCCCTCTCCTCTAAAACAATAAATAAACCTAATTACCTCCTCCCCCACAAAACAAAAAAGAATTAAAAAATAATACAATAATAAATAATTTTTTTTAAAGGGAGCTATTACAGTACCAGATGAAGACATTCTTCTGTTGGTTAAAAAGTTTTACCAGGCATTTGCCAGGTAAATGCATGAACTGGTTAAAACTCCAAATCAACTTCAAAGCCAGAAGCTCAGTGAACCACCTGGAGGGGCAAAGGAGAGACCCTGCAAGAGTAAATGATTAGCCAAGCCTACACCAGGGGAGCCAAACATCCTTTTTAAAGTCAAAAGTCCTTATTTCTTTTGCCTTAAAGATACAAGTCCTTTTTAAATTTTTAAAACAGTCGGTAGTAGTTTCCTAGATCTGTCACACCACGTATAAAATAGCAGTTTCCTTAAAACAGCAGAAACGTGTCGACTCGCAGTTCTGGGGGCTGGGAGTCTGAAATCAAGGTGTGAGTAGGGCCAGGCTCTAGCGGAGGACCATTTCTCGCCTTGTCCGCCTCTGGTGTGTGCTGGCAGTCCTGGGCATTTCTTAGCTCAGAGGTGATCACTCCCGTCACAGGGCCATCCTTTCCCCAGGAGTCCTCCCACCATCTTCCCTCTCTGCGTGTCTGTTTCTGTATCTAAGTTTCCTTTTTTCAAAAGGATTAGGATCCGCCCTAACAATCTCATTTGAGCGTAATTTCCTCTAAGACTCTATTTCCAAATAAGCTCACGTTCTGAGGTACTAGGAGTTCGAATTTCAATGTATCTTTCTGGGGGGTACAAGGCAGTCCATCTCAACACACTTTGTCAGTATTCTCTGTTTAGCACATAAATAAATACCAAAAAAACAGGCATTCTCCATGCCAGATTCCCAGCAGAGCCACAGGCCAACAACTCCCAACAGGGTGGCCTGGGACAGCTGGGGCCCCGCGCCGGACTCGCTGAAACAGAACTCAGCGGAAGGTGGAGCAAAGAAGCCCAGATGGCGCATTTTTCTCAAATACTCTCAAGATGAGAAGAGGAGTTTAAAGGCTTAACAGCATCGGGGCCAACAAGCCTCTCTGGGGCTTCAAAGTTTTCACGTGAAAGACAAGTAAGTAACTGCTTTCCTTGGATTTCAACCAGAACTTCCAGGGGGAGCAGCGAAAAGCCGGGCAGGGCTGCCTGGGAAATGGAGCACTCCAGAGACAGCTCCGCGCTGCCAGCGCAGAGGGGCCGCCACCACTCCCGGCGGGGTAATCCTAACCCAGTCCCAAGGCTCTAATTATAGGCAGAGTGCAAACTCTAAACCGCAGGTCCTACCCTTAAACAAAAGCATCCGTCACCTCTCCGGGACGGCAGCCAGGCGTCCAAATCACGTCCTCTTCCATCAGCGCGCCACGCTGAAGACGGGCTGGAAGACTGTGATGGTCTGAGAGGGGGGCCCACTGGCCTGATCACGGGTTAGGGATCAGCACTAGGCAGGACTGCCGAGTCCCTGGACTCCATAGGAACCTCCCAGGACAGAATGTGGTCCTTGAAGATGCTCCTAATTCCCAGGCTGAGGCATTGTGCCCTCTCCTGGACCCTTTGTCCCTACCCATTTTAAGTTTCAAATTACACTTAAGAGGTGGAACTACCTTGCTACCAGCCGAGTGAAGCTTGTTAACGTCCTCAGTGTGCCCAAGCTCTATAAGGGCCCCTGGATGTTGCTCTGGTCCTCACAAAAGAGAGGCTGGAGGTGCGTCTATGAAAGCAGCCATTAGAGGGATGTCTGAACAGCGGGTAGATTCTGAAGAGAGATGGGAAAGAGTAACACCACACCTCTAACCGAGTTCTAAGCAAGCTCAGAGATTTCTTAAAATCAGGAGTTTCAAAAGGCACTTTCATTCATTCATGTATTCATTCATTCAACCATCACCTCCCGAGCTCAGTTCATTGCTAACTCGAATGATGAGGGTGAGTATTAGAGCCCAGGAAGCTAATTAGTAGATTCCCAGTGAACACAGGGGCAAAAGCAGCCTTGAGCCCTGGAATGGCTACAAAGACCATGCACCCTCAGAGATAAGAGAAGAAGCCCCTGAGAAATCTGAGCTTGGGGCTGGTGGGAGGCCTGTCCAGAAAAAGTGAGCCTCCCCTCTCCTCCTGGGGCCAAAACTGAGCAAGGAAGAAACCCCCAGTAAAACGATGGGGAGTTGGGGCTCAGGAGAAACTGGGGACTCGTCTAGTATTGAGCAAAGAGGAACTTGGGCAGGAAAGGGGAAGAAGAAAGTCGTCTAGTTTGCCGCTAAAAGAATGACGTCTCCATAGCTGTAAAATGCAGAAACCTATATGATAGGGTGTTTTTGATGAAGGTTACATGGGACAACGCGTGTAAAAGTTACAGTGCGTGGCACGTAATAAGTAATCAATGTTAGCTATGAGAAAAAAAAAAGAATGAAGAAGTGATTATGGTAGCATGCTTCCCATGAAACCAAGTTCAACTGCCATGTCCCCTTTATTCCTCTTCCCGGGCCAGTAGCTGCAGCACAGCCTCCCAGACGTACCTGGGGCTCGGTGACACTGTCAGACTTCTACTTACCAGCCTTTAAAAGGCGGTAAAGAGCCCAGAGCTAGATATTTGTCCAAATGTTCATTCAACAGAACTAGAACACATACTTGAGGTCTGAAATTGCCCTTGAGGTGTGTAAAATTATAGTGAATTTTGGAAAAGGCATAATTTTTAATAAATCAAAGTAATGGTTTCGTGACTCAACTCAAGCTTCCGGGGGGGAAAAAAATCAAATGTACTTGATTAAACTGAAACTAAGGATCAGCCAGTCAATGATGCAATTGAGTGTGATGTAGAAATTAAAAATATAACAACTTGGCAGTCATACTTTTTTCCCTTTTGACCTTCAGATAATGACGTTACATTTGTTGACAAGTTTCACCATGTATAGAATAATGATAAATTAAGATTTAACAATCTCTTTTAAAACTAACTCTCCATGCATGGATAGATTATGTAAAGTGTTCCTTAAAGATTAACCAACTTTAGTGTGAACCGTAAGGAGAAAAATCCTTCGCTATAGCTAGATACTAAAAAGCTGATACATAACATGTGTTATAGAAAAGCATCCCTTGTCAGAATGGGGAAGGTAGGTTTTTATCATTCTCCTTGCTGTTGTTTTTAAACTGCAGAGGGAAAACATTAATTTTGTGATGTGATCTTTAGCCAGGTTGAATGTAAGTACTTTACAGATTGGAACTTGATTATCACACTTGCATGACGTATTTTATCACAGTTCTCTTCACATCCTGATTCTGAGTAAAGAGATATTACAAGTCAGAATATATGCCCTAGACATTAGGAGAAATGAAAATTCAACTTATAATCACCAACATTTGAAAATTCTGACAATAGTCTGTTAGCGAAAAAAAAAATTCTAGAACTACTAAAATAGTCCAATGAATTGATTATCTTTATTACAATTCATCATGCAAAATGAAGTCAGCTGGAGGTTATGGTCCAAGATGGAGACACAAGAGACCCCTGAACTCATAACTCCCCATAGAGGTTCTCACACAGAGCAACTTCTCCTAAAAGAAATCCGAAAACTAGCTGAGTGATTCCTTCACTCTGGGCAAATAAAATACCCACATTGAAATGGGCAGGAAAGGCTGAGACACTCTCACCAGAGACCCCACACCTAAACCCTGAAACAGCACCATACAATCAGGAAGGAACTCACAACTCCCAGCTTCTCTATGAGGAGGGAACAATTTGCACCCAACAAACTAGCACCCCAGGTTTTAAGACTTCTCCCTACTGGGTAGCCCTCCCAAAAACACACAGCTCTGAAAGCCAATGGGGCTGACATCTACCACACCCACAACGCTACAGTAAATAAATTGTTCTTAATGGGCTCACAAGGACTCACTATCTTCCAAGGGTTCAGCACAAAAGAAGCAAACAGCTATACTCGTCCCACAGTCTTTCCCTGAAAAAGGCTTATTTGCATACTTTAAAAGCTGCTGCCTGAGAGTCAAGCTTCTAATTTAGCACCACCTGGGGACTGACCAATTCTCCCCAGAGGCTAGGAAAGCAGTAGACACCATCTCTGCATTCTCCCTGTAGCCTGCTCCAAATCACCAGTATCTCCCTGGAAGGAGCTTGTACACATATTTGGCACCCTAGCTTTTGCAGCTGTCGCCTGAGGAACACATCCCTTGATCACCTGGCTCAAGTGGCCAGCAGAGCTTGCACTTTGCAGTCCCACAGGCTTACAGCAAACAAACAAACAGTTCCTAAGGGGCTGTCCCTCCAGGACTCAGCACAGAGGAAGCAAACAAAAAATCCCATCACCTGGTATTCCCCTGAAAGAGATCTATTTTTATATTTTAAAAGCTGCTACCTGAGGTTCCAGCTACCATGAGCCTGTATCTACATGCTCACTGAGAATCCCCCCTTTGGCAGGTCTTGGCATACCCTGAACTACTGGGAGCCTCAAAGAACAAAGAAGGCAGCTTGGAAAAATCACAAAGATCCAAGGGAAAACCAAGAGCTCAGGCTGGGCTGAACAGTAAGGTTCATCTCCTGCATGAGACCACTCTGTCGAGACTGGGAGAGGTAGCTGTTTTTTGTTTTGTTTTATTTTTAAATAAACACCTTTATTTTAATTTTTGATCATCAGCATCTGTGTAAAGTGGCAGAAAAATATTCGAAGCTTCAGAATGGTGGAGCAATTAGGCATTGCTTTCAATAATCAGTCTATTTGCATTAATTAATCACTTAATTTTAAGATGCTTTTCAAAATGAATGTTTCTTTTTTCCCTTTTTTTTTCCTTTTTTTCAGTTTTATTAGGTAGAATTATTACAGTTTGACTACACATACACATTATATTGCATGTAAATACATATATACAGTATATGACACTTTTTTTAGTTTACATATATGTACTAATTATTATTTCTAAGAACAGATTAGATCTTTAGCTTTTTAGACATGCATAGTTATCAAAGGAATAAAACCAACTACAAAATAAGAATCACACAGAATGTAGTAGCCCAATCATAAAGGACAGTCAAATGTGTCTACATGGATTTAAGAAATCAATCATCTTAGTTGTAAATAATAAGTAGTTCATTTGTGTTATTATTATTATTAATTATTTATATTCCTCATATAAATGATGTCATATGGCATTTTTCTTTCTCTTTCTGGCCCACTTCACTTAGAATGATAGGTAGCTGTTTTTTTTATCTAATGCATAGAAAACAATACAGAGAGTCAAGGAAAATGAGGAATATATTCTATACAAATTAATCTGAGAAATAGACTAATGAAATGGAGATAAGTAATTTACCTAATAGAGTTAAAAGTAATGGTCACAAAGATGCTCACTGAGGTTAAAAAAAAAAGCATGCTCAGAGTGAGAATTTCAACAAAGGCATAGGAAATATAAGACAGTATCAAACAGAAATTACAGTGCTGAGGAATACAATAACTGCACTGAGAAACTCAATAGAGGGATCCAGTATCAGCTACATCAAGCAGAAGAAAAGACTAGCAAATTCGCAAACAGGGTGGTGGAATTCATCCAATCAGAGAAGCGAAAAGAAAAAAAGCACGAAAAAGAGTAAAGACAGCTTAAGCAATTTATATAAGGACAACATCAAGAAAACCAACATTCATATTACAGTCATCCCATAAAAGATCAAAAAGCAAAGGAAATAATAACTTAAAACTTCTTTAACCTGGAGAAAGAAACAGACATCCAGAGCCAGAATGCTCAGAGAGTTTCAAATAAGATTAACCCAGAGAGATCCACATCAAGACATTAAAATTAAAGTATCAAAGGTTAAAAACAAGGAGATAATCTTAAAAGCATCACAAGAAAAACAACTTGTTATATACAAGACTATCAGTAGATAATACTATCAGCAGTTTTTCAGCAGAAACTTCACAGGGCAAAAGGAAGTGGCATCATATATTCAAAGTGCTGAAGGGAAAAAAAAAAAAAAAAAACAACCGAGAATACTCCAACCAGCAAAGCTGTCCATCAAAATTGAGGGACAGATCAAGAGTTTACCAAACAAGCAAAAGCTGAAGGAGCTCATCACCACTAGACTAGATTTGCAAGAACTGCACTTCTTCAAGTTTAAATAAAAGAATGCTAATTAGTAACAAGAAAATACATGAAAGTATAAATCTCACTAATTAGGTAAATATAAATTCAGAATACTCTAATGGTGTAATGATGGTGGGTAAATAACTTGTAAGTCTAGTATAAAAAGTAGTAAAAAATCTATAACTACAATAATTTGCTAATGGATACACAAGGTAGAAAGATGTAAATTATGACATTAAACATAAAATGTGGAAAGAGAGTAAAAATATAGAGCTTTAGAAGTTGTTATCAACTTAAAAGAGACTTACCAGTTCTTACATGTAAGCCTCATGGTAGCTACAAACCTATAGCAGATACACAAAAGATAAGAAGAAAGGAAACTAAACATACCACTAAAGAAAGTCACCAAACCACAAAGAAAAAGAGCAAGAGAAGAAGAAAGAAACAGAGGAATTACAAACCAGCCAGAAAAAAAAAATAACAAAATGGCAGTAAGTGAGCAAAGTTATCAATAACTACTTTAAATGTAAATGGACTAAACTCTCCAATGAAAAGACATTTAGTGACTGAATGGATTAAAAACAACAAAGACAAGAAAACAAACAACAAAAAGCCCCTTAAGATCCAACTATATGCTACCTATAAAACACTCACTTCAGTTCTAAGAACACACAGACTGAAAGTGAAACGATGAAAAAAAGATACTCCATGCAAACGGAAACCAAAAGAAATTGTGGTAGCTATACTTAGACAAAACAGAATTCAAGCAAAAGACTTTAATAAGAGACCAAAAGATTATTATATAATGATAAAGGGGTCAATCCAAGAAGAGGATATAAAATTTATAAAAGTTTATGTACCCAACATAGGAGCACCTAAATACATAAATTAAATATTAACAGCCCTGAAGAGAGAAATAGACAGCAATACTAAATAGTAGGTGACTTCAATACCATACTTTCAATAATGGATAGTTCACTCACACAGAAAATCAATAAGGAAAACATTGGACTTAAACTATGTATTAGACCAGATTGAATTAACAGACTTTCCATCCAATAGCAGCAGAAAGCACATTTTTCTCAAGCACACATGGAACATTCTCCATGTTAGACCATAAAATAAGACAATACATTTAAGAAGACTGAAATCACATAAAGCATCTTTTCCAACTACAATGATATGAAACTAGATATCAAGTACACGAAAACTGTTAAATTCACAAATATTTGAAAATTAAACAAAATGCTACTGAACAATAAATGGGTCAAAGAAAAATCAAAAGAGAAACAAACAAAAGAACCTTGACACAAATGAAAATTGGAAAACCTACCAAAACTTACAGAATGCAGCAAAGCAGTTCTAAGACAGACGTTTACAGCTACATTAAGAAAAAAGGAAAGAGCTCATTAAATTGAGAAAAAAAGAGCTTAAAATAACCTAATTTTATACCTCAAGGAAATAGAAAAGAACAAACTAAGCTAAAAGTTAGTAGAAGGAAGGGAATAACAAAGATTAGAATGGAAATAAATGAAATCAAGATTAAAAAGACAACAGAAAAGATCATTGAAACTAAGAGCTGTTTTTTGGAAAAGATACATGAAGTAGACAAACCTTAGCTAGACTTATCAAGAGGAAAAAAAGAGCTAAAATAAATAAAATCAGAAATGAAAGAGGAGACATTATAACAGATACCACACAAATACAAAGTATCATAAGATACTACTATGAATTAGTATCTGCCAACAAATTGGACAACCAAGAAGAGACTGATAAATTCCTATAAATATATAAGCTACCAAGACTGAATCATGAAAACAGAAAATCCAAACAGACAATTACTAGTAAGGAGATCACACCAGTAATCAAAAACAACCCAATAAAGACAAGCCTAGGATCAAATTGCTTCCCTGGTAAATTCTACCAAACGCTTAAAGAGGAATTTCAACCTGCTACAAACGAAGAAAAAAAAAAAAAAAGAAAAAGAAAAAGAAGAAGAAGAAGAAGAAGAGGAACACTTCCAAAATTATTTTATAAAGTCATCATTATCCTGATACCAAAACCAGACAAGGACACTACAAGAAAAGAAAATTACAGGCCAATATTCCTGATTACCATAGATGCAAAAATCTTCAACAAAACGTTAGTAAACCCACTTCAACAATACACTAAAAGAATCACACACCATGATCAAGTGGGATTTATTCCAGGGATGAAAGAATGGTTCAACATTTGCAAACCAATCAATGTAATATACAACATTAACAAAATGAAGGATAAAAAATCATATGAGAGTCTCAATAGATACAGAAAAAGTATTTGCAAAATTCAACATCCATTCATGATAAAAACTCTCAACAAAATGGAAACACCTCAACATAATAAGAGCCATATATAAAAAGCCCACAGCTAACACCATTCCAAACAGTGAGAGATTGAAAGCTTTTCCTCTACAATCAGAAACAACACAAGAGTACCCAGTCTCACCATTCTTAATCAACACAGTATTGGAAGTCCTAACCATAGTAATTAGTCAAGGAAAAGAAATAAAAGACATCCAAATTGAAAAGCAATAAGTAAAACTGTCTCTATTTGCAGATGACATGACATCATATATAGAAAATCCTAAAGATTCCAGCAGAAAAACCATTAGCGCTAATAAATTCAGTAAGGTTGTAGGATACAAAAGCAATATACAAAAATCAGTTGCATTTCTATACACTAACAACAAACTATCAGAAAGAAAAATGAGTGAAATGATCCTGTTGACAACTACATCAAAAAGAAAAATACTTAGGGATATAGTTAACCAAGGAGGTGAAAGATCTGAACACTAAAAATCGTAAGATATTGATGAAAGGAATTGAAGAAGACACAAAGAAATTGAAAGATATTCCATGCTCATGGACTGGAAGAATCAGTATTGTTAAAATGTCCATACTACCGAAAGCAGTCTACAGGTTCAATGCAATTCCCATCAAAATTTCAATGGCATTTTCTCCAGAAATAGAAAAAATTATTCCCAAATTTTATAGAACCACAAAAGATCCCAAATAGCCAGAGCAATCATGACAAAGGAAAACAAAGCAGTAGGCATCAGTATCACATGGCCTGATTTCAAACTATATTACAAAGCTATAGTTATCAAAATGGTATAGTATTGGCATAAAAACAGATACGTGGATCAAGGGAACAGAATACACAGCCCAGAAATAAACCCATGCATATTCAGTCAACTAATATCTGACAAGACAACTAAGAATACTTAATGAGAAGAAGATAAGTGTCTTTAAAAAATAATGCTGGGAAAGCAATATTCACATGCAAAAGAATGAAACTGGACCCCTACCTATATCACTCAAAAAAATCAATTCAAATATATCAGATAACAGGGTATCTGTACTCCTATGTTCATTGCAGCATTATTTAAATTGCTGGGATAGCCAAGATATGGAGACAAAGTTTATTTGAATATGGAAACATATCCACACCTTGGATATAGAAATAATAGATGAATAGATAAGAAAGATCTGATAAATCTGTATCGACATAGATATATATTATGACATACTATTCAGCTGTGAGAAAGAAGGAAATCCTGCCATTGGTAACAACATGGATGAACCCTCAGGGTATTATGCTAAGTGAAATAAGCCAGTCAGGGAAAGATAAATATTTCATGGTATCACTTATCTGTGGAATTTTAAAAAAAACAAAAGCCAAATGCATAGAAGGAGAGTAGAAAAGTGGTTGCCAGGGTTTAGCGAATGGGACAAACAGAGAGAGGCTGGTAAGAGTATAAACTTTCAGGTATAAAATGAAAAGGTTCTGAGGGTCTAATACAAAACATGGTGACTATAATCCATAACACTGTATTGTATACCTGAATAGCTGATTTGCTAAGAAATTAGAACTTAAGTGCTCTTACCAAAAAAAAAAAAAAAAAAAGTAAATAAGTGAGGTGATGGATGTTTAATCAACTAGATGTAGGGAGTCCTTTTACAAGGTCTTAAGGATATCAACTCACCATAGTGTGTATTTTAAATATAATTTTGTGTCAATTATACTCCATTAATGCAGACATTTTTAAAAATGAAGTCACTTCACAACTTTTGTTCTACTGATAGCCATCGGAGGCTAGCCAAACCTTCCGTGCAGGTGTTTGTAACATACAGTTAATTCTAGGTACTTCTACAGCTGGCTTTCTTACTGCCCTTCTTACTAATGAGGTTTTCTATTCCGTCTATGTTAAATTACTATTATTATTAACCTCAAACTATGACCGTATAAATGTAATATTGTCTGTGTTAGATTTCCATGTGAGCTATTTTTTTAAATGACAGATGGTATTCAGATATATAAAAGCTTTTCAAAATGTAACCTTGTCAGATTCTCTGAAAAGCTTGACAATCATCTTCAAAGATGATTCCAGAAGACTTCTTTCTTCCTTCACTTCTCATCTATTTCAAATCAATGACTTTTTAAATTCTGTTTGGCCAGACAAGTAGGCTTTTGCTTTACAATAGTTATATTCCAATGGCATATATATAATTTTGTTTTTGCCTTTATAATTCTTTCCTTAAAACCATCAAATATTGAGACACAGTTTGGTTCAAGGATTTTGGAATCATTCCGGTCTTTTAAACTAACATAATCAAGTTATAGAGTGGTTTTGCTACACGTCTCATTATCATAAATTTGTTTAGTTCTGGGTTTAACAGCAGGATGAGTAAGCATGGACATATTTTCCTTCCCTTGATTTCTGTCTCCGTTTTATTCCTAAATTCAGAAGATTATTGCTATGAATTCTTCATCCATTGGTAGTGTATTGGAACTTAATTCTCATTGTTTCAAATGCCCTTAAAATTTTTATGATTATAAAAATGTCATGATGGAAATCTACTAAGTATGAAAAATATATACTTGAGTTGAAATTGTTCTAGAAATTACCAAAACTTCATTAGGGAAAATATACGCTTATAGGGCAATAAAACTTCACAGCAACAAAGAGTTGGCTCTCAGCGATATAACCAGTCATTATTGGTGTTTTCCCCTCTTCTCCCAAAGAGATTATCTATTTTTTTTAAAAAGGCAATAACAAATATAGAGATAAAACCTATAACCACACTACATTTAAATTCCAATATTTACTTATCATGGATCTGCTTCACATGAGAATGCTCAGGCAGAGAAGTGCTCAATAAAACTTTTAATTCCAAAGATGGCTGGGAGTTTTTATTTGCCAGTTGGACTGATCCTAAAAGTCTAAATACGCCTATTCATCCCCATGTTTCCAGGTAACCCTAACCTCTGCCACCAGAATAGATGCCCTCTGTCAAGGCTGGATCACAACACCACTGGCCCTGGTTCAAACGACCACATGTCTATATGTTAATATATGCAAACACATGGAAAAGTATCTGAGGCCAGATAAATGTTCACTTGGTCTATAACAGATCAGTGAGCTCTAAAATACAAGTACAAAACTCCCCATGTATTTAGTTTAGTAAAAAACATCCCATGCTGCATAGGTAATAATTTCAGCTATTTCAAAGGAAGCAAACAAGACAATGGCTGCCTAAATCCATTACTCATTTGATCTATAAGCCCAGAAAAAAAAAAAAATTTAACTTCCTCTTGCCTTGGATCACCTACGTTAGCTCCTGAATGGATATGATGGGGCATGAAGGAGGTCATTTTCTAGTCTCATTTCCATAATAACTAGAGTTCTTCTCCCTGAACAACAAGAGCAAAGTCAAGTTTTACAGGAACACCAGTTCTGAGAGTATCAACCAAAGGACCAGTATCGCTTCAGCACCGTTATCTTTCTACAAGCTCCTCTCAGGGGTGAGAACCTAATTTATTCTTCTACTGTATTACCTTCTTCCTAAAATATTAAGAATAGACAGTTGAATGAATAACTGGCATTCAGTAAAAAAAATTATTATCTCCTTAGTCCATAAATATCTTAAAAGAAAATATTTTAAGGTAAAATTGCTTATTAATAATGTAGGTGTTTTGAACAGAAGTCCTCAGTATTAAAAATTTATAGGATTTAGTTTAACCACTCTGGAAATAAAAATACATAGATCACAGATCATTTATATGTTAGCAATTTCTGACACTGTGAACATATAATATTAAATGCATTTATTAGGTAGTATCCACCCCAGATATTTTGGTGACTAAGACAGGTTAAAAATAATATTAAAGACTTAAATCTTCTCAATTTTGATTTTAAAACATTATTTCCTAATTTCCAGGAGAATTATATTGTATGGAGACAGGAGATGAACAAATTCTGATGTAACCTTGAAATCCATGAGGTAACAAGCTATCGTTTCCCACTATTTCTCCCAGGATGTCGCAACCAGTTCATGAATAGTTAATGACGCTTAAAAAGAGAAGCTGAGCTTAGTGTTCTTACCTGGCACCCTCTTCGCCCAGTTGATCATGTGCACCAGCTCCCTGTCTGCGAGGTTGGTCAGCAAGCCCATCATTGAAGCCTCATTGAAGGGTCTGGTGGGATCGTATTCGGAATAGATTACAGGGGGCTCAGCCTCCAGCAAGGCACTGATCATCTGGTCGGCGGTCAGGGACAAGACCGGGCTGTTCTTCTTAGTGTGTTTAATCAAGAGAGGGCTTGGCCAGAGGTTGGCAGCTCTCATGTCTCCGGAGAGCACCGTTTCACTCCTGCCCTCCCCGTCATCTCTCTGGCGCTTGTGCTTCAACATTCTCCCTCCTCTCCGGTCTTTCCTTATCCCTGAGAACACGGGGAAAGAAAAGAAACCCAGCTTACTCTCTCACTCCTATGAACTTTCATATGAAAACCATCCTCAATGCGAACAGCCCTTCATTTCATTTAAGAAAACAGTTTGGGGGCACAGTTGTGTTGGTAAGTGTTTGACAACCAGCTGTCCAAGAGAAAAATAAAAAGGCTTTGATTTGTTGCATTCACCGATTTCCATGGTGTAACTACTCCTACCGTGGCAGATTTCAAGCTACTTGTCTGACATCAAGCAGCTTACAAAACTCCTGAAAAGTTAACAATAGGCTTTTGTGAACCAGGACAAGCTGGTTCTAACAAATCATTGGGGTATGTGTGTGAGTGTGTGTGTGTGTGTGTGTGTGTTAACAGTTGCTATAAAAAGGACAACATTATACTGACTAGTTATTCTTGAAATATGGCTTAGCATCAAAGATTGCTTCTGCTGTAAATATTCTTTTAATAGAAAATTAAAAAGTCACTTTAAAAAAGCATTTAATAAATGTCCTTATCATCCAAGTAGACCTCTTAATGGAAGACGCAGACGAGGAATGATTTACCCAAAACACCTCTGACAGCCTCTGGACCCCACTGGCGTTCAGGTAGCCTTTCATTGTTACCAGGCTGCACCGCACCACCTGAGGAATTGACCAAGACCCTCAAGTTGTTTACCTGGTTCTAAGATTTTCACAAATGTACTTCTATTTTCCTAACATAAAAGTTTTAAAATACTTGAAAATAACTTCATGCAAAGATTTATCCAGCCGTGGTCCTCACTAACTAAGTGATAGGGAGGAAGGAGACCCCCAACCTCTTTTGCAGATTCTCTGAGGTTTGGCTCAGTATCTTCACCTGGAAAAGTCTAGGCTGTGGTGCTGAAGTGTATCAGCAGAAACAAATCGTCTGAAAGGACAAAAATTAACACGAGCTTCCATATTTCCAAAAACTCTAATCTCTGCAAAATGTGTCAGACAGCAAGAGTTCTCAGATTTCCGTAAAAGAAATAACCATTTTGGCAAAAAGTTAACACACTTATTTTAAATATTAAAGACATGAGACATAAACACTATGACATATCACCCATTCTCTTACTCCAAAACAAATGAATAACTAATGTCAGAATTTTGTTCTAATTTGTCAAGGAATTTGAACAAAAGTTAATGCCTAACTTTTATTCTTGCAGGTGTAGGTTATATATGTTAGATGATACTAAAAATATAAGGAAGCCACAGACCTTTCCTGTTTGTTCAGTATTAAAATAAGCATTTCCCAGAACTCTTAGAATAAGCATTAATTGTAAAGATTATTATGTCTAATATGCACTAAGCACTCACCATGCGGTTTAAGCACTTCATATACACTTTACGAAAATGTAAGTATTTTACAAAAAATGTAGTCCTTACAAAAATCTTGTAAGGTAAATACTGGAAAACTGCTGCTTTAGAAAGGTTAATGAACTTGTCCAAGGCCATTCTTTATTACTGTGATTTAAGATGCTGGCTCTGAAATGAAGATTTGTTTTTTCAGTTAACAGAGTTTTAAAATATTATCCATTATCAACCAAGCTGACAAATTTAAAGGCACTTAGAGGGAAGATATGTCGGATGAGAAGAGTCATATCTGACCAGCTGTTGTCCTCAGGCAGGCATTTCAGCTCTTTCATTGCAGGATGTGCTAGTGAGATTATCGTATCTGAATGAGGGCAGATGACAGCCACACTCTACTCTCAGCTCATCAGAGCACACCTGGAGCAGCGCACTTACTGCTGGATGCTGCACATACAAACAAAACAAGTCTACTCAGATTAGAGCAACGAGGTTGGCGAGGAGATGTGAAATCAGGTCACATGGAGAACCACTGAGGAACTAAGAGGGGTTTGCCTGGAGAAAGGAAGACTTAGAGGAAACATGAGTGTCACCTTCACATGGGCTGTACTGTACAAGATGGCCTCATGATCAGAATGTCTGTGTCCCCTCCAAAATTCCTATGTTGAAATCTGATCCCCAATGTGATGGTACTTGGAGGTGGGGCATTTGGGAGGTCATTAGGTCTTCAGGGTAGAGCTTTGAGGAATGAGATCAGTGTCCTGGTGAGAAGAGGTCAGAGAGCCAGCTTGCTCTCTCTACTCTGTGAGGATATGAGAAGACAGCTGTCTACAAGCCAGGAAGCAGACAACAGATTTGCCAGCAACTCTGGACATCCCAACCTCCAGAACTGTGAGAAAGAAATGTTTGCTGTTTAAGCCATGAAGTCTCTGGTATTTCTGTTATGACATCCCAAACTGACTAAGAGAGATGGGTTCAACTTGCTCTTTATGAGTCCAAATGGTAAAACAGAAGAAATATGTGGAGACTGTGAGTAGTCAGAGCTCATGATAAGGAAAGAGTTTGTCGTACACAAAGCTGACAACAAACTAGAATCTGCTGCCACAGGAAAGGATATGTTCCTGGAGGTGTTCAAGGATAGGCTAGATGAAGACTTTATAGGGATGTTACAGAAGGGATTCAGTTATCCAGTAAGCATTTGCATGAGGTGACCTTCAATATACCCTCCATCCTGAGATTGCATGACTCTGTGATCTTCCATTCATTAAGACCAGTAGCTTTGGAATGAAAAACAAGAAAAGAAGATCAAAAGCAAAGAGTTCCTTTAGGTTCACATTTCTTAGGAAATTCTGAGGTCAGAATTTTGAGAGGATGATTCTGATTGGTATTTACCTACTTTGGTGGGAAGTAGGGTCAAAAAAAAAAAACACATTGTTCTCCAATCTTAGTCAGTGTATTATTCAATTACTTTGTCCCCCTACTTTGCAATTTTAGAAGGAGATTGAGAATGTGAGCAGATTTCATTGAAAAGCTACAGCACTCCAATAAAATCTTTTAATATCAGATCTACGTGGGAGGATAAAAGCAAGTGACTTGAATAAAGAAGAGATGGTTATAGGTGATACTGTTTTTCCCCAAGATGCAATCAAGTTACCTGAGAAATCCTGTTGCAACTACACACAAGCTTTTTACTTTTTTAAAAATGAAGGTTATGCCTTCTAGTATAACTGTAATTTATCTTCATTTTAAAAGATTTCAAAGATAAAGATAAGTAGACAGAAGATTAATGAAGCAAACATAATATTACCACCCACTTTAAAAGGCCCCAGCAGCCCTTCTACAGACAATCTGATTTCCAGAAGAACTGTAAACTCATTTCAGGTTCTAAAAGTGGCAGTTATCAAAAATTGTTTATCAAAGTATTTGTTCATTTCATAAAGATTTGTTCAATACTTACCATGTATATTCACAGATGATGTAGCGGTAAACAAAGACAGATCATGTCACCCTCCATCAAGTTTTCAGCTTGGAGGGAAAAAGCTATTAATCAAAAGTTATTCTGTATTCGTTGAATGAATGAATGAACTGTGCAAAACACGATGGAAGGGAGGAAAGGGTGCAAAGAGGAGGAGACAAAGAAGGCTTCTCTAAGAGATAAAGTTACATTTGAGCCAATACATGAAAATTGCTTTCCTGGAGGAATTAAGAAGTAGACTACACAGGAGGTTCAGGTATAGTACCACTTAAAGCAGTGAGCTGAACCATCACACCTCTTTGAGTCTCAGTTATTCTGTTCACGTTGATTAACACAAGACAAAAATGGCCACAGGTTTGGAATATAGAACACTAAAACACGGCTGGAGAGACCAAGGAGAGAGCGGGATATTTTTAAAATCATCAAATAGTCAAACAGGGTAAGGAATATTCCACTAGCAGTAACAACTACTTTCTCAAATTTACTCCCAAATTACTGCATTCTTTCAAATCCCAAAGTCTCTATAAAATGTACAAGCAGAACAAAAAGAGAAAGCAGTACATATTGTACGGCCAAGGGCATGAGATAGGATCCCAGGGCACAGCTCCATGAGGAAAGCAACCAATTCCACTTGTCAATAGTAACTGTCATATTATCAGTAACATACCAGCATCATTACCAGGGACAACACTGCATAAATATTTCATAGTAGTTCAAAAAAAAATAATCCAAGTGGAATTGAGAGAAACAGGTGAAAAATGGCCCAACTTCTACTTCTATTTTAACTTAGGTTAAATGAGAACTGCAGATCAGAACCAGTGATTACAGGCTGAATCACTGTGGGAGATGCAGACAGTTCCTAATTGTACTCAGTCATGGCGTCTAGGAGTGGCATGCACAACTGAAAGCCAGAGATAAGATTAAAAACTCATTCTGTGCTCCCTCCCAAGACTTTTTTCCGAAATTACTTGTAGAGCAGCAACATAGATTGATACGTACTTTACTTCTCTTCATATAAATTATTTTAACGATTTTGGTATGTTAACAAAAGATCAGACTATCAGTTCACGAAACAGAGGGGAAACAAAACAAAGAGCCATTTAGATCATGCAAATATAAACTGGCAGCCTCTTGACAGTCAAGATACGCGTATCGGTAACAAACAGCACCTTGGCTTATAATGCTAAATAAACAAGACATGTTGTCATTCAGAACTCAAAATGTCATTTTCCAGAATGATTGAGCAAAATACTCAGCAGCTCAATACACATGTCGTGTAACGAATACACGAACATACAAACATTGGCTCTCACGTTGTGTCACTCATTAGACAAGTTTGTCCAAGTAAATTTCTTTACACTCCTGTTTAAAAATGTTAAGCTTTACAGTAATCCAAGGGTTACCCACTGGTTTCATATGAGGGCTTGAGAAACAAACTAGCTCTCTTCTAGCAAGCTCACCATACATGTGAAATGCCACCAGTATGAATTTTACCCCCGTGGGTTCAGCCTTCTCTAATATGCATGTCACACTGTTGTCAGGGTTTAGAGGCTGAGTATGGAATCTCCACTTAGTAGCACTCAGTGTGAATTTGAATGATTCTAATTCACTAGGAAGTGTTAACTTAAGGGAATTTATTAAACTAATAAACATAGACCACTGGAATGAAAATGAAGGGGAGAGAGATGGTGCCCAGGGCACTCTCGAGGTAAAGGCAGGCCCTAAGGAATTCGTCCATGGCTGCCCGGGATTGAGGAGGAATTCAGCAAGGCCCTGCAGGGGCTGAGTCCTGGCAAGGAGAAAGGGGCTGAAGACATCAACTGCTTAAAGTATTATGTCCTGGCCCTAAGATAAAAAGATCTGCCCTAACGTGTCCAACTAGGAGTTTTGAAAGATTACCTCTAATATTTTAGATTTTACTTAATCATTCTTTTTTTTTTTTCCACTCTGTAAACTCTTTGGCTTGGCCATTGTATTTCAGGAAAAATGACTATACTATCTGAATATTCATTAATTAATAGAATCCACTGGATTATTTGCTTCTAATGCATTCTGTATTTAAAATTTCTTTTTCTGAAATGAACTTTTTCCTTCTTAGTACCCTTTGCCTCTACAAAAAGCTACTATAACTTCAGTAAAGTTATCTTCCCAGTTTCCTAAGACTATGTATTATTAAATATTTCAAACATTTGCATAATCACCTTTCTCTTGTTTCTCAATAATTCCACATTATTCATGAGGTATTAAAAAGCCAGACAGAGAAATACACTAAAAGCTTTTTAATTCAACATGTTGAAGAAAACAGAAGTGCTGATTAGTTGAGAATTAAATAAAGAACTAATGAAACTTGCACCAGAAAAACTTCCCCGCATCAATTCTAATGGTCTTTGTTCAAATACTAGAAACGAATCCTATAAGGTGAGAAGCTGTTACAGTCCCCACTTAACAGAGGAAAGAAGTTTAGAATAACTGTCATGCCCAAGATTACACCAAGGGAAGTACAGAGATTTCAACCTAGGTACACTAGGTAATTATAAATAATCATTAATACCGTCGTGTGTCGTCAACGATACACTGACAGGCTGTGAATGATCCAGTTCATTTAAAGCTGCCTGACGCTCTTCCTCTCCCTCCTTTCACATCCAGCAAATCACCCCAACCTGAATTTCCTCACATCTCTCTTCCTTTACAACCTTTCACTCTGTCTCCGCTGCCACCTTTCCAGTTCACGCCCCTACCCCTCTTTGCCTAGATGGATGCAGCAGCTACTAATTTGTCTCCTTGCCTACCTCCAATCTCCCTTCCAATCCAATGAACTGGTGATTGGTCAGTCTCCATCACACACCTGCTTTATCCTGTTACTGTCTGTCTAGACCTTTCAAAGACTTGGGGTTACAGCAGGAGCTGTCTCACTGTGCTCTGAAGACTCTTGGCAACTCTAAGCAGGCATGAGAGGAGGTGTGACTGGGGCTTCTGGTTGCCCCATTCCCCCATTTGTCTAAAGCAGCTGTGTGTATGTGTGTGTGCGTTGTATTGGGATGAGGCAAATAACTTATTTTTAAAAAGGCTTAACGGTTGTATTTTACATTTAAAAAGCCACTAACCTACTGAATAAAATCAAACATTACACTGACTCAAGAATTTCCACAAATTATCCCAAAGTACTTTCAAATCTATCTTTATAAATCCTCTCCATAAATGTTAATTTTTAATAAAACAAGGTTGGCCTGTGCCACTTTTTAGGATACTTTGCAACATCACGACCTTATGCTCTTTCTGTCCTTCTTATATTGGCCTCTAACGCCCAAGTCAAATCTTGGTTTATCCACAGTCACTCCTTGACCCCACCCCAACTTTGTTGGCAACACTGTTAACAACTGATGTTTAAGCAGGCAGAGAATCAACATGGATAGAACTGACCTCAACTATATCATTAATCAACTTGATCTAACTGATAGTTACAGAAAACTCTACCAAATAACAGATGAACACACGTTATTTTCAAGCTCCAATGGAACATTCACCAATACAGACCATATTCTGGGCCATAAAAAGACCCTCAACAAATTTTAAAAATAGAAATGACACAAAGCATGCTTTCAGACCAAAATGGAAATAAACTAGAAATCAGTAACAGAAAGCTACCTTGAAAATTCCCAAATATTTCGAGATTAAACACCACACTTTTAGAGAATATATAAGTCAAATAAGAAATCTCAATAGAAATTTTAAACTATTTTGAACTAAGTAAAAATGGAAATAAAAGTTATCAAAATTTGTGGGATGTAGGAAAAGCAGCGCTTAGAGGGAAACTTATAGCATTAAAATGCATTTATTAGATGAAAAATAAAATATATTTATTATTTATATTTATATATATTTTATCTAATATGTTTATTAGATAAAAAGAAAAATATATCAATAACCTAAGCTTCTGCCTTAGGAAACTAGAGAAAGACAATCAAGTTAAGTCTACAGAGAAGAAAAGCAGAAGAGAAAAAATAAAAATCAGAGCAAAATTTAATAAAATTAAAACCGGGAACACAATTTTAAAAAATCAATAAAACCAAAACTGGTTCTTTAAAAAGATAAAAAAAAATTGATAAACTTCTAGCTAGGATAATTAATAAAAAACAAAGACATAAATTACCAATACCATAATGAAAGAGTATTCACCATCATTGGTCCCACGGACATTAAAAACATAAATAAAGAAATACCATGAACAACTCTATGCCCACAAACCTGATAATTTAGACACAAGGAACCAATTCCTTGAAAGATACAACCTACCAAAACTTACGCAAGGAGAAACATTGTATCCCTATAGCTATAAAAAATTTGAATCAATAATCAATAATCTTCCTAAAAGACATCAACAAGCCCAGGTGGTTTCACAAGTTATTTCTAATAATTAATTAAGAAAAAAACCATGATAATCCTCTTTGATCTCCTCCAGAAAACAACAGCAGAGGAAACTTCTAACTCATTCTCTGAGTCCAGCACTACCTAATACCAAAACCAGATACAGGTGTTACAAGATAGGAAACTACAGACCAATACCTCTCTTGAGCATTGGCACAAAATCCTCAACAAAACGTCACCAAGTTAAATCCAACAATGTATACAAGGAATAACACACCATGGCCAAATGGGGTTTATTCCAGACATGTAAGGCAAGTTCAATATTTGAAAGTACATCGATGCAATCCACCACATCAATGAGAAAACAGGAAAAGTCACATGATTACATCAATTGACTTATGAAAAGCACTGACAAAACTGAATACCTTTTTATGCTAAAGAAGAAATAACCAAGTTGTCTTCTGTAGGTGAATAGGTAAGCAAAACAGTGATACATTCATACAATTGAACACTATCCAGCAATAAAAAGATGTAAGCTATTGAACTATAGAAACATACGAATAAAACATAAATGCTAATGTTCCTAAGTGAAAGTAGCCAGATTGAAAAAATTACATACTATATGATTCCAGTTATATGGCATTCTAGAAGATAAAACTATAGAGAAACTAAACAGATCAGAGGTTGCCGGTGGTTCAAGGCAGCAGGGAGAGGGTGAATGGGTGAAGCACAGGAGATTTTAAAGTGGGAGAAACTCGTCCATGTTTCACTAATAGAAACTCTTCTATTTTACAGTAACTGTATTGCTGTAATGATGACTATGACATAGTTTAAAACTATAAAACTTTACCAAGAATAAACCTAATTTATGCAATTTAAAAAATCATTTAGGATGTCAGAGGAGTCCACAACGCACTGCAGAATGCTACAAAATAATCCAAATGTATGGCACCAAACCTCACTGAAGGAGGTGAAGAAAGAAGACGCTCACTTAAATAATTTGGAAGTAAGTGGAGTCCCTAAGACTAAAGGCAAAAGGAATTATACGTAAACACTATACTTTAGTTGATAAAGTTGTAAAAATTGTGAAATCACTACCTAGGTATATTGCCATTAAATCATTAAGTAATTGAATGGCAGATGGTGGGAGCCAGGTTTCACACTGTTGGAGTAAGAAGTGACAGGTAAGTAGGAGGAGATTAGAAGGATCCATGCTGTAATGATAATGTAATGAGACATCAGTATGTATTTATGTTTAACATAGATACAGATGGTTACATATAAAATATTTATAAATATGTGTAAAACATGGGCTAGTATAAACATATCTCCTTGCACTGCCAACTTAGAGGTCCTAGAGGTAACAGCACCCCAGAAACACCAAGTACGTCTACTGTACAGATCTTGGTTTCCAATAAGAAAACCGTAACTCCATGGGAAAATAGCTGATTCTAGAACTGGCGCAGAGAATATACAAAATGAATCTGAACCCTCTCAGAGTGACAGAACTAAAAGGAAGCAAGTTCTCAAAAAAAAAAAAAAAAAAGCTGTCCCAGAATAGTAAGTGTAAGTCAAAAGGATACAGGAGCTAACTGAAACAGCTCCCAAGGCCAAAGCTAGAACGAGATCAGTAACACAATAAATAAAAGAGTGTTGGGTTAGGCCCCAAAACATACGTGCTCATGGGTCTATATTGATATAAATAAATGACTGAACAAATTAGTAGAGAATAGACAATTCCAAATAATTCATGTAAATCTCCACCCTTAAGGCATAACCCCCGACTCCTTAAGTACGAGCTACACTTAGTGACTTCCTTCCAAAGAGGACTGTATGGAAAAAAAGAAGAAAAGAATAACTCTACAGTCCAGAAACCTGGCAAATACGGCCACAAGTCAGGCGATCAAGGTTAACATCAACAGCGGTAAGTCATATTGATGGTGTGCACCCTTGATACGACGCGATGACAGTGGTACTTACCTCCGTGGTCTCCCTCCCAAGAACACGTTACCCTCAGTCTAACCATGAGGAAAATCATCAGACAAATCCAAATTGAGAGACATTCTACAAAATATCCGACGAGGAATCCTCAAAACTGGCAAGGTCATCAAAAACAAAGTCTCAGAAACTGTCACAACCAAAGGGAACATGACCACTACATATAACATATCACGATGGGATCCCAGAATAGAAAAAAAAAGTGTTAGGTAGTAACTTAGGAAATTTGAATAAATTACGGACTTCAGTTAATGATAAAATATCAATATTTGTTCATTAATTGTGATGAAGGTACCATATAGTAATATAAGATGTAAGCAATAGAGGAGAGTGGGCATGGGATGCACAAGAACTCTGTACTATCTGCAATAATTCTTTAATTCTAAAACTGATCTAAAACCAAAAGTTTATTTCTAAGAGTCAATGAGATAGAGACAGAAACACTGAGCAAGAAGTGCTTTTATGTAATGTGGAAATTAATTTTATGCTGCCCTTTCATTGTTTGGAATAACTAGTCACTGTCATTCAGGCTGCTCTATTGAAGGAGGATCACTGAATCATTCCTACTCAAGAACTTGAGTCAAAATATAATTCTATACCAAAGCAATACTGAGGAAAAAGAACAAAGCTGGAGGAATAACACTCCCAGACTGCAGACAATACTTCAGAACTACAGTAATCAAAACAGCATGGTATTGGCATAAAAACAGACATATGGATCAATGGAACAGAATAAAGAGCCCAGAATTAAACCCACACACTTATGGTCAATTAATCTTTGACAAAGGAGGCAGGAACATATAATGGAGAAAAGACAGTCTCTTTAACAAGTGGTGTTGGGAAAACTGGATGGCCACATGTAAATCAATGAAATAGAACATTCCCTTACACCATACACAAAAATAAACTCAAAATGGCTTAAAGACTTAAACATAAGACAAGATACCATGAAGAAAATATAGAATATATAGAATATATATAGATAATATAGAAAATATAGAAAGAGAATATATTCCTAGAAGAGCATATAAGCAAAACATTCTCTGATATAAATCTCCTAGGGAAGCCTACCAAGGCAACAGAGATAAAAGCAAAAATAAAAAAAATGGGACCTAATTAAACTTATATGTTTTTGTATATCGAAGGAAACCATATATAAAATGAAAGGACAACCTACAGAGTGGGAGAAAACATTTGCAAATGATGCAACTGACAAAAGCTTACTCTCCAGAATATACCAACAGCTCATACAACTCAGTAACAAAAAAACACAAACAACCCAATCCAAAAATGGGCAGAAGACCTACATAAGCAATTCTCCAATGAAGATATACAAATGGTCACTAGGCACATGAAAAAAAATGTTCAACATGCTAATTACTAGAGAAATGCAAATTAAAACTACAATGAGGTATCACCTCACACAAGTCAGAATGGCTACCACTAAAATGTCCACAAACAACAAATTCTGGAGAGGGTGTGGAGAAAAGGGAACCCTCCTATACTGTTGGTGGGGATGTAGTTTGGTGCAGCCATTATGGAAAACACTATGGAGATTTCTTTAAAAATACTGAAAATAGACTTACCCTATGATCCAGCAATCCCACTCCTGGGCATATATCCAGAGGAAATGCTAACTCAAAAAGATACATGCACCCCAATGCTCATAGCAGCACTATACACAATAGCCAAGACATGGAAACAACCTAAATGTCCATCAACAGATGACTAGGCAAAGAAGTCGTGATTACATATATATATATATATATATATATACACACATATATATATATATATATATATATATATATATGCACACACACATACACACAATGGACTACTACTCAACTATAAAAAGGACTAAAATAATGCCATTTGCAGCAACATGGATGGACCTGGAGATCATCATACTAAGTGAAGTAAGTCAGGCAAAGAAGAACAAATAACATATGATATTACTTATATGTGGAATCTAAAAAAAAAAAAAGGAGACACAGATGAACTTATTTACAAAACACAGACAGATTCACAGACATAGAAAACAAACTTATGGTTACCAGGGAAAGAGGGTGGGGAGGGATAAACCAGGAGTTCAATATTTGCAGATACTGACTACTATATATAAAATAGATAACAAGGTCCTATTGTATAGCACAGGAAACTATATTCAATACCTTGTAATAACCTATAATGAAAAAGAATATATAGCAATATATATAACTGAATCACTATGCTGTACACTAGAAATTAACACATTTCAAACTGATTACAATTAAAAAACAAAAAACTGATTTATATATATATTATATATATATAAAAATATAAAATTCTATACTAACAATTGCATCGTGTATGGAGAAGACCATGACATTGGTCAATTAAGTCTATCAGAAACACCGCCCTATAAATTGAAACTACAGAGATTATATCTTTGCTGCTTAAAAGTTTTCACTCCATCTTCAGGATGCAGAATAAGCTTTGTGATTGGGCACATAAATTTAACCCGGCTGTAGCTTTTTATCTTTTCCTAAAATATATAGAGAGAATGAGACAGCTAGAGATAGAAATAGAGATAGAGACAGAAACAGAGATAGAGACAGATAAAAAGAAATGGAAATCGAGACAAAGTTGTAGATAGATAGAGTTACGTTCAGCATTTAACACAAGTTAGAATCATAAGCTTCTCCCATTAAAGCATAAAATGATCACAGCAAAGGAGCAAAGACTACTCAATCGCAAATCCCACGAAGGCAGAGACTACATCTGCTTTGTTCACCATTAGACGTAGTTCGCTGCTGGACTTGAGTAGGTATGTCAGTGGAATACATAAATGTGTCTCGGTAGGACCGAAAAGTAGATTGAATATATTAGTAACACAAGTCTGATATAGTGAAACATCTTGGCCACTGTCAGTTGTTGTACAGCGGTCTTTGAAATAGGTCTTTCTGGTAAAGCAATTCACTTTATATAGTCAATTTAAGTAACAAAAGTCTTATATAAATTACTAAATAAAAGAAGTGAGTTAGGATCAGTCTTTCTGCATTAGATCTCCTGATCAGCTATGTAACCTAAGCACCCTGTGATCTAATTTTATGGCTCGACCCTCTGTCCCCCGCCCCCTTATTGTTAAGTTTTGCTTTCATTATCTTACATAACTTGGGAATAAATCCATTAGTAGTGGGGAGAAGGTTGTGTCCATGATCCAAACAAGACTGGTTTCTTAGTTCATTTTTCTTTGAAAGTAGTTAATAACCAACTTTTCTACCACGTGTTACTATCACAACCACCAGTTAACCTCAGTTGTCCCAAGTGCTGGGTACCAACTAACGTAGTCTTTCTTTTCCAGTCCAGCAGGCTATCAACTTCTCAATAAATTGTAGTCTTCACAAGGAACAATAATACCCCATGATGTCATCTGCCAGCACCCAAATTCAAATAAAGCCAGCAAGTTCTCTTCACACGAGGGTCCTTTGGGGTGATGAACCGTTGTGAGTTAACTGTCCTTGATCAGTCTACTTGTGTACAGAGGAGCAATGTTTCCTCGGGGGCTGCCAGGGGCACATTCCCTGCCTTTCCTCCTAAACTAGAATTCCACTCCTACCTGCTCTAATCATTCCAGTTGCCTAAGAGTAACCAGAGCCCTCCATGGCAGCCAGTCATGTTATCCCAGCCCAGTCTGGGCTTTCATTCATCCCGGGTCCCAAAGCTGGGCTCCTATTTGCTGTGACAGTGAGAACTCAGCAGTGATGGAAGGCAGCAGCTGCAGCACTACGACTGAAGAAAACTTAATTAGCATGCTGTCAGCCCTGCCTGGTCATGCCTGTTCCATCCCGGAGCATATGCCCACAAGTTCACAACCACCCACATTTCTGCCCTGTTGTGCTGGAGTCGTCTGACTGAAAAGCACCTGACAAACACAAACTGCAGAAGTACCCAGTGGTTCTTCTCTGCAATTAGTATGTAGTTCTGTTTACAATCTGGAAAACAAAACTTGTACATGTTATTGTTTTTAAAACAAAATTCTTCTGCAAAGCAAGTACCTAGAGAGTGTGTCTCCCTCTTCACCAAATCCTATTGGAAAAATCATAATTTACTTGGATAATATTTGATCATTTATCAAATTTACTCTGCTAAAAGTTAACTTAAAAATGGATTCCATTGTCCCTGTTCTGACTTGTTGCTCTGTGTTTTAAAAATGTCCCTTCTGGAAGCTGAAGCAACCAAAGAGGTAGCCCTCATAGAAGCAAACACTGTTTTGGAATTTTTCCCAAGTCTATGCAGGGAGTGCCAAGAATGGGAAGTCAGTCACAGGTTACCACACCTTCAGCTGCACATCAAATCACGCTGTCTTATCCCAGCAACAAAACCAAGTGTCAAGGTCCAGATCAAGAGAGGAGTAAGTCACAACCACATGTATTCTCAAGGACATCCACTTTGACTCAAAAGTTTAATGTTCCCTCTTAAAACTACTGTGCATCTTAATAAAAATTCATCTAATAAAACCTTGTTTCTAGGGACAGCTGTGGCAGGCTGTTCTATAAGAATCTGATTTATTAATAACAAAATTTATGGGGCGAGGAGAAAAGCAATACGTATTTTTCTTGCCTGGCTTCATTTCTCTGTAATATCTTAGTGATGAGTCTCCTGCTGGCAGGCATTCTGTAGCCAAGAAGAATAAATAAGACACCAAGGTTTAGCCTGTGAAGTTCTCTCTTTTCTCCCTTTTCTTAGCAGCTCTGCTCCTCAGACCTGCAGTGTTCCTTCCCCAGCTTATAAAAGAAAGAGTCTGTCTCCCCGCCTCCCCACGGGTCTCTCCTTTGTCTCATGCTGCTCAGTGCAGCGTTGGATTCAAATAAAGTCCCTGCTGTCTTTAATTTGGTCATGAACGAGTCTTTCCAGCCTCACTTGAGTCACCAAACCCAATTACATTCTCTTGGACAAGAAGTGCCTGCCAGTGGGACAGTCATCCTACAACAATCCTACAATTGGATCACAAACTACTTCACCCTAGCTGGTGATTTAACAGATCCTCAAGTGGGTGCATGGCATGTTTCTTTAAGTTTAAAAGGGCTTATTCCCTTTTATAAACTCTCATTTGTGAGCTCCGTCACCTTAAATATACTAGAGATCCTTGACACGCTCTACAGTACCGAAGTCCTATGCTGGGAAAATCGGGTTTAATAAATGTCTGTTAGATGAGGAATTTATTACTTAATCTGGTAGCTAACAGAAGTCACTGGGGCTCCTTTCCTAAAATATTGATCTGAACAAGCACTAATACTGGAAGATGATGAAACTGAGAATTATGACAAGAGTCACAAGAATCACAAAATTCTGTCACCCGTACTAACAGAGCTCAGCAAAAGGAAGTATCTCATTCTTATCACTGATACAGCAGGAGCAATTCTTTCTCCCCATACTTATGCCAAAGGAGTCCCCTATTGCCCCAAGCCAGAAAATTTCTCCCTCTGAAACATGCTAAGATTTAAAAATTTCTTAACAATAAAGACTCTGCCAAGTTCTCTGTGTTTCCCACTAGACCTAGCTCTGTGCCTTGTAAATAAATTGATCATTTAGGTAATGATCAATGAATGTTTCATGTACTGAACTGAACCAGTACTATTCAAAGAAGACAGCATTCTACCGAGGGCAGAAGTGTCATCCCAGGGCCAGGCTCTCCTCTATAAAATCTCCATTTTCCTTGTCTTTGACTATATTTCAGTATTAGCACTCCTTATTCAATCCAAACAAGGTAACAGATTTATTATACTGTGATTTATTCCTGAATAGCAAATATCTCGCCCCATCTGATTTGAATTCCATTATTCACTCTCACAACTTCTTATCCACTTTTCAGAAAAATTAAAGCATCTTGATGCAGGCAGCGCGTCCACATCTGTTTACTTCACCAAATACCAAATGGATCCTTTGCTTACAATTGCCAGAGCTTAAACTTTTTACTGAAAATATCTTAAAGAAGCTTGTTTATCAAATGTCAAATGCTAAATACATGTTGCTCCAGAATACTTGTCCTTCAGTGGGAAGATATTTAGCAACCTGATGTTACTAGTTTCCCATAAAACCTGGATTTCACTTCTAGGGATGGGGGAAGAGAGAGAGCAAGAGAAAGAAAGAAGGCCTCAGACAGAATGCAAAAGCTGATGTCAGTAATGTCTACAGTAGTTAGGGTAGCAGAAGAAATTCCAAAGTAAGCTGGCCAGCACACTCTGAAACCCAGATAAGATACATGTATAAAACTTAAAAAAGAAAAAAAAAATCTGTAAAGACAGCTCCAACCTTGGATGACTCACCAGGCATGGTTAACAGTCCAATCATAGGTCGAACTTACAGAATGAGGTCCATTTCATCCTTTCTTTCTTTCAAGCCCTAATACTTTGTGACGATAATTAGGTGGTTCCCTGGCCTTACACGTACTGCATCTGTGTCCATTTGTAAAAGCCAGTCCTTCTGTGCATGTTTAGTGCAAGCCAGAAGTATGATAAAGGATAAAAGGCTGAGAATCAGAATGAGGATTGTAGCCCAAATGAAAACAAAAACAAAACCAAAAACTCCTACTGGTGTAATTTCAGAGAAAATTTCTTTGATTTTATTTGCAGCTCATGAAATTATACACGATTAGGATATGTTCCAAAAGGACATATCGGTGGAAAATTAATAGCAGATTCCAAGCTTTCTTGGTAATGAAAGGGCTTCCTGAAAAGCATACTGTCCCTTCGGGACAGAACACAGGAGGACTTCTGCTCTTTCTCACGAGGGCTAGTGCCACATACATGATCAAATCAATTTCTTTGATTCTTGACAAATGGTAAATGTATACCACTGTCAAGCTTACTGATATTTTTGGAAATGGTTATAGTCTATAAAGTACATTTGTAACTGTGATTCTAGGATCTCCCAGTAAACAATATGAAAATGTCCTGTCTAAACTAGCCTTGATTTAATTCAGAAAGAAGTTATTAGAATTGAACACATGGACTTTTAGGTTTATTCATAGGGATAGTGAAGACTGTTTGGATGGTCTGACTAGGGAAAAAGAAGAAACCGTTTCAAGCCAGGTGATAGACTTGCTTTGCAACTGAGTAAGAAATATTTTAAAAGCTGGAAAGAATAATTTAGTTGAGATTTGCTCAGATGAAATATTTAATCTAATTCTTTCTTTAGAGCTGATCCAATGTTTTCTTTGATAGATGAAGTGAAAGTAAGCTTAGTTACCCACATAGTGCGTTTATGCAATGATGATGAGAAAAGAGTTCTGTCAATGAAATGGTTTTATCTAGGCTGAAGTTCACCTACTCAGAATTCAAAGTAGAAGTGTCCATTTTTGGGGAAAAGAATTATCATTAGAGGGCTATTATATTATGTTCTGTGGAGGGTGCTTTACGTATCACTTCATTGAAACATTTGAGATATTAACCTCAACTTTATAAATGGAAGGGCTCAGAGAGGTAACAATGGCTTAACCCAAAGGCACACAATTGGGAACCTACAAAAAATTAGAACTCGAGACTGCCAATCTCAATGTCCATGCCCCTTTTGCCGATATACCATCCCCAATACTACTGCAATTTTTCAAATGTCATGATGATTTGCCCAGTAGGCTTATTGACCTAGTGCACAGGATATGCAGATTCTCTTTATTATTTCTTGATATATTTATTATGAGTTATTTTACTTCAGCTTCATTGCACATTATGCAGTAACATGAATGTACTAGAATATTCTTTCACAGTATAGGATGATTTTTAAATCATTCAGAAGTTACATATTCAGTATGATTAAATGCGATGGAAAGTTAGTTTTAGTCAATAAGCAGATGGGTTTTAAATATTTATATATTTAAATGTAATGTGTATTTAAATATAAGGTACATTATGTTTGTAATGTACAATGAAATCAAAAGAAGACCAAAGTCCTTTTTTTTTAATGAAAAAGTAGATACGAGTACAAAGGATAATCTGAGAAGCTCAAAGAAATTGTGAGCCCTGAATTGCAGAGAATGGAGCAGAGTAAAAGTTCCTTACAGCAGACAAAAAAAAAAAAAAAAAAAAAAGAGAGAGAGAAAATTGGCTTGCTGAAAATGATGAGGGAATTGGAGACAGGGATAAGGAAATGACAGTTATTTTTCCCATGATTTTAAAGTGAGGGGATAGAACACAGAGCTCCTGAAAATAAAGACTTTATTTTTCAGAGAGAAAGCACATAAAGACCACATGCAGCAAAAGAGAGAAAAATTTAAGTTTTGATGAAATATCCTGAATGGAAACAAGAATAATGGGGTGGGGGTGTTCTAAAGATGCATTTTTGAAAATTACAAGATTATCACAACTTTTTAAAAGGAATCATTTTTGAACTAAGGATCTGATTGTGAAAAGAATTTTCTGGTAATTTAGTGATGCTTATAATTTTTAGTTCAGTAAGTGAAAAGAAGATCTAATATATGTTATTCTCCTTCATAATGTTACAATTTTACAAAATCTGAAATATCACACGGGGAAAGACTCACCCTTCTTTGGGAGAACAAAACTAAAACTGAAGATATAGGGACTAAAATGGGAAAAAAGATCACTTGGGTTCCCAAGTCCTATCAGAATAAGTTGCTCATGGGTATTCTAAGAGAATAAACTTCCTGGAGTGACTATCTGTATATTATGAACTATTAATTACAATTATCAAATACAATAACCAGCTTATCTGCCAACGATATTAGTTAAACTGTCATTTTAATAATTCTTCTTTGTACCAGCAAATGTCATTATTTGAAATAGGGTGAAACTTAACAGAATGAACTTGTTAAAAATAAAGCGTGTGCATCTACAAGATCTTAATTATAATTACATAGTCATTTGTGATCATTTTCAATCATTCTTGGCAAAGACAAATGAGCATAATGAGTTCCATTAATGGAATGATGTGTTCTGTTTACGTGTGAAGTAGGGACTTAATTGAAGTGTCCGAAATAGCAGGAAGGCAAACAAAGTGAAATATGACGTACAGGTGAAAATCTACACAATGGTGTGATAGAAGCATCGTGTAATGAATGGGATTTCAAGTCATTTGAGAAAGTGATTCTCACCAAAAGTCAGTAAATGCTCAGCTGGTAAAAATGGCTTCTTTTGGGTTTTAGCTTTTTAATAAGTGAAAACGATACTAAGGTGGACAATCTCCCACTCCTAATGTTCCTGTTATCAAAAGAATCTGCAGGAGTGGACTAGCAGGATGTTAATACTGATGCACTGTTAGAGCGTGAGACCTGTCCCTCCCTGAATTTCACAAATGTCATTGTGCAAGGCAACGACTGACACCGTATTTTCCATTGGTGGGATTAGAAACCTTGGGACGGTTTTCACCAGCTGTTCACCTCTTCCATAAAACAATATAGATTTCAGAGGACAAAACCTCTGTGATTAAATTATTTTGAAATGACACACACAGCAACAAAAAATAAGTTCTAGCTTAAGATGCTGCGACAAACACTGTAAACAGGGAAATGAATTAAACAAAGATAGGCTAAGCAAATCGTATAAAATCAAATCAGTCCTTCACTTAAATTAACTAAAACTCATTTCAATTGAATTTAAAAACTAGCATTCATAAACTAAGTCCCAAATGTAATGTAAGACACAGCATTTACCAACCACACAGGGGTTTGGGGTTTCTGTTGTACTGTACCCTCCCTCCTTGACTTCTCCCGTTTGATGTTTCCCAGTTGTTAACTCAGTGGAATTCTCTGTGGTGATGGAAGTGGTCTATAGCTGGGCCGTACAATATGGTAGCCACTAGCCAGTCGTGACTACTGAGTACTTGAATGTGGCTGGTGCAGCTGAGGAGTTGTGTTTACAGTATGATTTAATTTTAACTCATTTAAGTTTAAATGGCCACAAGGGTCTAGTGGCTACCTGCCGGGCCATGCAGTAGACAAATACGCAACAACTGATAACAGCTGGTGATGCTTAACAGTGTTCAGTGATAACAAATAGCATGTATTAGACTCACCTGGAGAGTTTTGACGACAATTCTAGGACACTTCTGCAGAGAGTCTAACCTAATTGGTTTGGGGAGGAGCAATGGAAGCAGTATCGCTATCTCAAAATCAGAACAATAAGTGAGTTTCAGTAAGAAGATGCTCCCAGGACCAGAGTTTCTGGCACTGCCTTCATTTTACATCACTTGTGGAGGCAGCTATGAAGGGAGGAGGCAGGCCACTACTGAGTCAGAACAGGTTACAAAGTGAGACCGCACAGTTTTGAAGCCTCTGACTGATTTTGTTAGAGGGAGCTAGAAAGATGTAAGAAAATAAAACACTGGAAAGATACTGACATGGGAAGAAACAGGAAAACTCAGTAAGCATTATGCAGAGTTATGAATCTGATAACAAGTGAAAAGGCTAACATAGTTACTAAAAAACCATAAAGAAAAGCTTTCAATAGCCATACTTTCCCTGTTACCATGTCACTCAAATGTCTGCATTTAGGAGATGTAATCACATTGGCTGGCCTCAGGGACAGCTTTTTCCATAAGAAATGCTGCTGATCAGAGAGCGCTATACCTTTTTGATTATATATCTCTATTAGGAAACAATATTTGAGCTAGCACCCCCAATATTTGTACATATTGTACTTACATTACTGCATTACTGTACTAACACGTTACGGGAATATCACACACACAGGGTGAAACACAAGTTTCTTAATAAGACAAAAAAAATAAGAAATCATATTATTTTCTTCCTGCACTTAAATAGATTGGGCTGGCTGCTTCTGATGCTACTTGGAAAACAACTACTCTACAATTTGACAGGAATTTTGGAAATTGACCCATTAACTACCTACTGCTTGTGATACACACTAACACGATCTTGATCACCACTTTACAGAAGGACAAACTGTGGCACAATACAGGTCTAGAAAATGAAGTCAGTGCCCTCTCTGTGCAGAATCTTAATCACAAGACGAGCTTTCATCACCACAGACAAAGGAGGTTACATTTCATAAATTAAAAAGTGAATGCCAGCTCTCAGGGGCTGGGAGTACAGTGAAGACCAAGGGGAAAGAACCATTTGGGCTTTGCTCTCCTCATTTATTTACAATGATAAGTTTATTATTCTCAGTGTAGGATTTGCCACCATCACCTACTCTAGCACCTAGATCTGCTCTGTCCAATCCAGTAGCCACTAGCCATATGCTGCCATTTAAACTTAACTTGAATTTAGAAGTGCCTTAGTCACACAAGCAATGTTTCAAGTACTCAATAGCCACAGGTGACTAGTAGCTACCGAAATGGATGAAACAGAACATTTCCCTTGTCACAGCAATGCTACCGAACAGTGCTACACGAGACGTGTAGGATATCCTTCTGGAATCATCAGATGAAAAGGGATACTTTCTTTGTGGTGGTTGTTTGGCCGCCAATAGAACATCTCCACCTAGTTTTTACAGTCATGATAACTGGTCACAACACCCCCTCTTTTGTCCTCTGTCTCCATATTCACAGCATCTTACAGCTGGATTTGTTTGTGGTCCACACCTACAGTTCAGTTTCTCTCTGGCCCCAAGCCAGCCAGTGCAGAGAAGGACAGTGTGTCAGCATTCCTACTTGTCTACCTGGTGAAACTGGTAATTAAATCATGCTCCCAGACACAGCACAGCTTATATTCCACATCCACACCCAAGGCCTGAGCAGAGAGCTGTGTAGGTCGTTAAACACCCCCTATTCCTCACCTCCATCATGCCGATGGCTCAGTTGGCCAAGTTCTAGGGGTCACGCTTTCAGCCCTGAACTCAGCAGTAGCGGAGGAACCATTCAGGGCACTTGCACATGCTTCCTCCAGCAACAGACTCCATCCCCCGAGCTCTTGCCTGCTGTGAGGTACCCTGTCCCCTTTAGGCAGATACCTAACACCAGCTTACGAAGTGACTCTACCTGAAAACCCTCCTGGTGGCTGAATCCAGTCTCCTTTGCTCCCCTCATTGAATGCAGTGCCTGGGACTAACACTCATCTCCTGAAGCCCGTTTAGTGTTTCTCATCCTCCACTCTGCTCTGGCCTCAGGCACTCTAGAGTCTCCCTCCTAGCCTCAGCTGGCCCTCTTCCTTGATCCCACAATCAGTTTCAAGTTGGAGACTCCCTAAGTTATGACATGATTCACTAAAAAATCCACACTCCTCTGCCTCACTGTGAATGGCTAGCAGATGTCCCAGGGAGTCTGTGCCACGGCAACGGGGCTTTTCCTTTGAGCTTCACTGCCCTGTAATGGGAGAGAGCCCATGACCTTGGTGACATTAGCACCAAGCTCTCACCAGCTGAGCTACCCCATTTCTCTGTGAAAGTTTAAGGTCACAGAGATTGGGTTGCCTTTTTCCATTTTATTCTTTGAAGACGGGAGTAAATTACCTTGATTGCAGAAGCTGCTCAAATAAAAATATTTCAACTTTGCGATTTTTTCCAGTGTGTACTGCTAGTGGATGTGGAGCAAGCAATCAGTAACTACGTGTCAGTTACAAAATCTCTGAAAGGAAATCTGATGGCAGGGGGACGCCTTGCTGAGAAAAAAATAACTTTAGACACAAAATCATCAAACTTTTTGCCAGTAATTGCCTTAAGGAAATACACTGAAATAAAAGGACGGGGCATAAGTTACTGTTTCAGAACAACTTTTTTCTCAATTGTTTGGAAAGCTTTTATTGTTTGTGAAATCTCTTTGTTCCATACTTGGCTTCAAGAGGGATTGAAAACATTCTGATAAGGGATAGAAAAATTAACTTATTTCTCTACAGCTTCATGAAGTGTCTCCTGAGTGAATCATTTGTGCTTCAGTTTTAAGCAAGGAGGGGGAAGAGTATGCAGTTAGTGGCTTTCGTGTATGCTTACCATTTTCAACAGTGGTTACTTTCTATCATGGCAAAACACAAATGTAACCAACAAGCATATTAATACCGCCCCCCAAAACAGTCACTGGTTATTGATATTTCAGCATCATGATGATGCTGCTGAGTGAACTCATTCAATGATATTTCTGAACTCACCTAAAATACAGTTAAGTACCAAATTGGGAATTAATTACAGTTGTGAAATTTATCAGCTAAATGTAATAATAATAATAATAATAAAAAAATACAGTTGTTAGAGTAAGATAGCTGATCAATCTCATTCCTAAAAGAGAGACATATAAGAAGAAAAAGAACTGCCATGAAGGAGGTTTCCTAAATGAAGAAAGAAAGGAGAAATATTATCCCACTAAACCTATGTAAAAGTATCAAGTTTTAAAAATTTTATTCATAAATAATTAATGTGCATTGCTGAAAACAGAAAACACAGAGAAGAAAAAAGTAGAAAATACAAATTATGCATAATTCCCTTCCCCAGGGCTAACTGCCACTAGCCCTTTGCTGGTTACCCTTCCAGAATGATTTCCTCATTCACTTATTCATTCTCCTTTTTATTGCTCAATATAAGCCTATATAAATTAAAATACTTCAATATTATTTGTAATCTGCTTTCTTCATTATATAGTCCATGTCAATAAATATATTTTTATATATCATAATTTGTAATGCTTACAGTGTTCTTTTTTGTAATATATTATGATTTCTGAACCAACCACCACTGAATTGATTTTTGACAATATATATCAAAAATCATGAGAAAGTGCATATCTTTTGACTCAGCAATTCAAGTTCCAGGAATGAATCCTAAATAAGTAATTATTGTGATGTGCAAAGATTTAGCAAGAAAGCTACTCATCATCTTGTATAAAACTGTGAAAATTAGAAACAATGTAAATACCAATAATTAGGCAAATAAATAAATTATGGTACGTCCATTTCGGAATATTAATACAACTAATATCCTATACTAAAGGATGCTCAACAGCATGGGAAAATTTTAAATGAATAAGCAATGCAACCCCAAATTTATAATTTTTTAAAAAAATACAAAACATGTCTGAAACGATAAGATAACATGATTTTTTTTAAAAGATAAGTCTTTAAAATATCAGTAAAATGAAATAGCTATGAGTAACTTTTTTAATATGCAAGACCTTTTGGAGAAAATTTCAAAATTAAAAGTCATTTTAAAAGACCTAAAATAAATGGAGAATTATATGTTAATGGATGAGAGGACTAAATATCATAAAGATATCAAACCTCCCTAAATTAATTTATAAATTCAATGCAATTTCTTTAAAAGTTGATGTACAAATTCCTTTTGGAAGCAAAAATAGCCATAAATAGCCAAAACAATTCTGAAGAAGAACAAAGTTTTCTGAAGAAGGATTGTAAAGTCAAAGCAATTATAAAGTTATGGAAATTAAACTTGTGATTTTATTGACAAATAGAGGGAAGAAACAGCAAAGGAAGCTCAGAATCAGATTCTCTCTTTATAGAGGAACCTCATATAAAAAGGAAGTAGCTTGGAAGATCAATGGGGAAATAATGTATTCTTTGATTAATAACTCTGGGACAATTTGGTTATCCAAATGGGAAAAAAAAATTGTATCCCTGCCTTCTGCTTTTTGGAACTCTCTGGAATTTTTTTCCAAGTATTTCTGATCTGCAGTTGGATGGACCTGTAGATGTGGAACCCACAGATACAGGGGCTGACTGTATATTTTTTAATATTCTTAGTATTTTTGAAATTTAACTTTCTAGGGTTTGTTCTATTACTTGTTTTGTTTTCTTATCTGTCCTTGTATCAGATGATTCTCTAATTTTTTAAAAACAAAGAGTCACCTAATACTCATTTTCATACCTTCCCAGTGCCATAAATTTCAAAATACGTTTGGTGACTATCTGACAGGTGTGGATGGGCACTTTTCTGACCCATTACCACTGTTAAAAGTCAGCGACCTACTTCACTTTGGGAGTAAACAACACATCCAAGTGAAGTAATTCAATTCCACATGTACAACATTTAATTCTGGGATGGGATCAAGTGAATAAATGGTGAACTACAGCCCTGGAGCAAACGTAGTTAAGTTATTCCAAAATCAACTATTATTAAAAAATATGTTTGAAACCTTTTTTTTTAAATCTTTCATTTAATGAATTGAAACCATATTGAGAGAGAATGAAAATGTGTTCAAATATGGTTTTTCAAAAAATAGAGCTAATATCTGCCTGCAAGAAAGACTATCTGGAAAATTCATGATGAAATGACCTTACTGCAACCAATATTTTACAGAAAATCCCCATGTATAGCAGAATGCGTATTTTTGAATCCTCAGGAAACAAAATAATAAATGTAAAAGTACAAGCTAAAGGAAAAATAAAACAGGAATTATCCAACAGTAAAGAAGCTACATCTAGAATTTTTAAAACAACTATCTATAAACAGTTTCAGCAATCAACAAAATAGTTCACCTTACCTGTGACACTGAATATTACTAAACTAATTCAATCATAAGGAAATCTTATTTTAACTTAATAATTTTGGAAATGGCTTTTTTTTTTTTTACTTCCTAACACTTGCTTTTCTTTGACTTAATGTGCAGTTCTTTTCATTTGTCATGATAGTTTGATAGTTGTAGTATTTGGTGCCATTACTTTTCAAGCCTAAAATCACATAATAAATTTTCCATAAGTCGATGCACTATGTAAAAAAGAGAGAGACAAAGAGCAGGAGGGAGAGATCATTACGGTAGTGGTGTTACTTCATCAGATTCATGTGATCTGAATAACAGACTTATACCAAGAGAATGGTTTACCTAAACACTAAACCACTTCTTTTTTTTTCCATTATCATTAAACTCACCATCTATAACAAATATTTACTAAGTGTCACTGTGCTATGAATAAAGCCAGAACATGACTGTCTCTGCTTCTAGAAATCAAAGCGCTAACTGCATAGATATGAGATGAACATATTTTTTAAATATAATACTAAGTCGTTAGCTTGGCTCAACTCAATCTGGCACCTAGAAGGGGAATCCTATATCTCATTCAATTAAGTGTTCATTAAACAAAGATATATTAAGTGTGGCAGCAAGCAGTTGGCTGGGTGCTGGTGGAACAGCAAAGTCAGAGGACCAGAAGCTAATGGGCATGGGGACTCTGCCACCTGAGAGAGGCCAGGCTGGGGATGAGACAGGGTGAGAGTATTGGGGCCAGAGCTGAGTGGCTGGCGTATCTATGTGTGCATGACAGCAAAGTCTGTACACAATTCAAGCAATCAGAGAAAGTGAGTAGTCAGATAAATAACCTAGAAGTCAAAAGCAAAGCTTTACGTAGATGGGATCATGCCAAAGAGGAGGCAGAGGGCAGACGTTCAAATACATGTTAAAAGCAAGGGAGGTGAGGTGAAGCCGGAGTCACGAGTCAAGATGCAGAAACTGCTCTCTTGCAGTCGGAACTGACTGCACATCAAGGTGTCCGGTTTGTTTTCAGTCTGGCAGGTTTCAAGATGCCCAGTAGCTGAGTTAACACGGGAAGTCTGACAGCTCACCTGCCATTCTGATTAACCCAGGGAAGGACTATTAGAGGTACTCAGAGGAAAAAGGCGATGACTTACAGGGAGTCCTAAATGAGTTCAAGAGGTGGGCTTTACCAATCAGGGAAACTTATTATTAATCAATAAAGTTCTAATAACCAACTTCAGATCGAAGGGAGGCATAAAGGGACAAGGTACGTTCTGTAGCCAATGAGCAGACCTGTTTGTTGCAGCCAAAGTTTTCTTAGGACAGCAGGAAAAAGCCTGAAAAAATAGGTCTGATTCAGAAGGTGGAGAACTCTGAATGCCAGGGTTGGCAGGAGGCTAAATTGTAGGTTCCTCGGGGCTGGGCACTATATCTGATATGTCACTGATTGCCCAAACTGAACTAAACACATAATAATAAATTATTAAGTGATCCTCGATTAATTGTGATGGCATAGTGGAACTGCATTTTATATGGAAACGAGATTAAGTGCATAAGGCAAAAATTAAATGTACTCTTTATTGCCTGCTATAACCAATTTTATGGAGGGTTCACTACAGGCCAAATACGATACTAAAAGCTATAGATTAGTTCTTGCACAACCTTATTAGGTAGGCATCATTACTGTCCTCATTCAGCAGATAAAGAAACTGGGATCCGGAGAGGCTAAGCACCATACTCAAGGTCATACAGCTCCAGAGAGAGCTAAATTTTGAATCCCGGGTATCTGATTCCGCAAGCTAAAGACATAACCACCATGCTACGTCATATATGCATAATAAAAGCTAACACTTGTGTGCCAATCTGTAATTATCAAAATATAATTCATGCCTTTGGTTCTCAGAAGAGCCTGATGAGGTAGTTGGTGTTTTCATACAAGTGTGTTTTCTATAAGGCTGGGATCCACAAAGAGAAGGAAATAAATCTAGGATGAGCAGGACTTCACGTGGCAACAGGACATATCCCTACAAAGGGCCACCCAGCAAACTTGGGCTTGCCTGGTCCTTGGGAGCCCGTGTAGATATCACTCGGGTCAGAGCCGGTGGGGAAGCTGAGACAGCAGGAATTTTTAAGCCAACTCCAATCTTAGGTCTCACGAGGGAGTGATGGGTTTGGTCACCTTTTATGTGAAAGGTCTCATTCCATCAGCAGGCGGGCTAGTCGTTGTGCTCAGTCAGCGACCATGTCTTACCGCTGTGTCGCCACCTTCACATGGTAAATGCTCAATAAAAATTACCTGTGAATGATTTAGGCTAAGAAGTCTGGGCCTGGCCTGGCATTTGTTATGTAAAATTTTCCAAATAATACTGCCAAAAATTTAATACGAAATAAATGTAATAATAACTAGTCTTAAGCAAGCTTTTAAATACATAAATTCCTAAGTATAATTCTGTATGTTTCTCACTACTTTTTATTAGCTCAGTCAAGCTTAAACTAAACCATGCGTTGCCTCCAAGTGTAACCAGAATATTTCTTTATACATGACTCCTTGCTTTACCATTCACTCCCTCTTAGGGCTGGCATATATTTTCGGGATTTCCCAGAAGCATGACCACAAGTATGTCGGTTTACACCTGCTGGGTAAGTTTTCAAGCAAAACCACCAGACTTGCTTGTGTGATATTTAATCAGGAACGTCTCAAAATTCACTATCTTCTTAGCCTTGTCCTTTCTCTGCTCCACAAAGCAGACGCTAGAAAGTCTCACCAGCTCTTGAGACTCAAGTCTGAGGCATGACTATTACATCTCTCATAACAGAAAAGAGTTTACTTATCTTCTCAAAGTCCTGTCTCGACAAATTTTGTTCTTGAACTCTTTCTTTGATGTGGCTAAAAAATACATAGCAATATAATGACCATCTGCTCGTATCACTATTAACATCAAACTCATTTCTGTGACACTCTTCACTCCGAAGAGATTCATTTTCCATGCTAATTGATGAAGAGATTAGCTTTGTCCATTTCAATAGGTTTTTTTTTTTTTCTGGTTGCTGGTTGCTCTGCAAATTTAGCTTGAAATATAGATATGCTAGCTACTAATGTTATTCCTCAGACTGAAAAACTTGTATACACACCTTTAGCTTCATAAAACGTAAAATTTAACATCTTAAGGATGTTCTAGAGACCACCCAGTTCCAAGCTCCTATTTTTCGGAAGTAATAATGGAGTTCAGAAAAATTAAGCGATCTGCCCAAGGTTCAGACTTGACCCTTAGCCAGGCCTCTTTCTACTTCACAAAGCTACCTTTCTTCAATACCAAAATAATTTAAATATTTTAAAAAGAAAACAGGCTTTCGACGAATATCTTTATCTGAAAAGGGTGAAAACCCTTGGCCTGAAGGAGAAAATGTCCTTTTTAAGTCATGTTAAGCAATAGGAAGTAATCACAAGTTAAGTAATTCTTTTTAAAATAACTTCCATCCTCTCCATATAAATTTATTTTGGTACTGCCACTGTGCAACAAAACCAAATGCACTGATTGATGTCTTTTGTTGAAGACTGGAATTGTGTGCCCATGGTAATCGTTCCTAAGTCACAATTTTGGCCTGTGTGATGTTGGTCTCTGACTTCCTGCCTGGGTCTATTTTTCATGATGATCTAAATCACGCTAGGTCAGCAAGGCAGTGCAGTACAATGAAAAGAGCGCTGAGCCAGGTGGCAGGAGCCTTGGCTTCCGGTCTGAGCAGCTCACTAGCTGTGTGACCTGGTCAAGAACAGCAAGAGAGGTGGACTAGGTGATCTTTAAGTTCTTTCAACTCCACACAGCACTTATTATCCTAATCAGCGTCACTGAAACAAAAAGTAAACACATGAAAACGTATGAGGACTTGGGCTTACAGAATTTAAAAACGGCAAGTTATTCACACAATTACTGCCCCCGAAGTTCTGCATTTTGTAAGTCCTATCCACAGAAAGCGTCCTCACATCATCTCAAGAACAGTTTACTTTTGCAAAAGCAAGTTGTAGGAACGAGAAAGATTCTTTCTGATTTTTTTTAAAATCCTCTCAGCATTTCTTCTAACACTCAAGGTGAGACATGGTCATTCTTGAGACGGTAAACGAAGATCCCTCTTTCTGCCCTTTAAAAACCAAAGTGACCTTTAAATAAGCAACTGAATTACTACACAATAAACAAATCAGAATTCAAATTATAACTTATATAGAAATAAGTGTGACTGTGAGTATTCTCAGTTGCTTTTACATATGCAGTGAACTTCTACTGTAGTATTAAAATAGCCTCACATTTCATTGTTTTTTAATCTCCATTCATAACCAAGTGTAACATACATTAAACCTACATCTAAATGAATTAGTGAAATACAGCATGTAGCAAGCCCAAATTTTTCCAGAAGTGCCGGCTCACATCTAGTCCTGGGATTTTTTTCTGCCTTATTGCATCCACTCATCATGTATATAAGAGAGGCATGAAAATAAAATCCACATCTGCGTTCAGCACCCCCAACACAAGCTGCCAGAACGCTAGACAGGAGATTCCTACACTGAGCACAGAAGCAGCGTAAATAAACCCATCGTCTGTGTCTATGACTCTCCAATTATCTTTCAGTCCAAAATCTGAAAAGCTCATATTTCTGGTTGTGATAGGTAACAAAAATGGTTCCAATTTTTTAACCTTTGCCGTGTTACTCAGAAGACCCCTCTCACGAAGCCTAAAAACTCAGCCATTTGACTGGTTTGGGCCATTGGACGTCATCCAATAATGCAAGCAAAGGCTTCAGATGCACTTGTGATCTGGGGCTTGTTCTCTGTCGTGCCTCCACCATTATCATGAGAACATGCCTGGACTAGCCTCCTGGAGGCTGAAAGACGTGTGAAGCAAAACTGAGTCACCTCCGTCGCTCCAGCCAAAACGGCCTGCTGACCTCCAGACATACGAGTGAGCCCAGCCAATATCAGCCGTCTCCTAGTCAGCCTCCCTGACAGAGTCTCATTGTTGTACGCCATTGAGATTTTGAGGGGAGGTTCTGTTATGCAGTAAAAGCTAAACTATACAGGTTTTAATTTCCAAGCAGATATTCTTACTTGATTGGAGAAACAAGACTTTTAAGGCTCAATCTATTCATAGCTCAGTTTTTACAATGTACTTTCAGTTTTGCTCATTCATTCCATTAATTCATGAACACTACAACTATTTATTGACTATTATATGCAGGCACTGATCTAAGTGTTTGAAATACATCAGTGAACAAAACATACAGACATGTTTTATTTGTTGTAAGCTCCCATCTGGAGCTTACATTCCAGTAAGGGAGACAGACAGCAAACAGTAAATAATCTAAAAATGAATTATATGGTATATTACAAGGTGGAAAAGCAATAGAAAAAAAAGAAGTAGAGCAGGATGCGGGCACAGAAAGGTTGTGAGTACTGTGGGATGTGTGGGCGAAGCAAACTGCACAATTAAATACAATGATCAGGGTAAGCCTCATTGACAAATTGATAATGAGCAAAGAATTGAGGGAGGTGATGGAGTTAAGTGAACAAATATCTCGGGAATGGCATTCAAGGGACAGGAAGTAGAGTAAATGATCCAAGATGTAAGTGTGCCTGGCAAGTGAGAATGCCCACGTGGCTGGAGTGGAGCAAGCAGGAGAGAAATAGGAAAGGAGGTGAAAGAAGTAAGAGTGGGGAGAAGGCAGGGTCTTATGGCCACTGTAATGTCATCAGCTGAGTGAATCGGGAAGCCATGCAAGGTTCTGAGAAGTGGTATGATTTGACTTCCATTTTTAATATATCTTTAGGGAGAACAGACTGCAGGGAAGCAAGGGGAAACGCAGGTAGGGCTTCAGCAATAAACTGGGAGAAGGATGACGGTGTTTCAGACCCGAGTGGCAACAGTGAAGGTGATGAGAAGTGGTCAGATTCTGAAAATATGTGAAGGTAGAGCCATCATAATTTCCTGAATGGGGGGTATGGAAGAAAGAGAAGAGTCAAGGATAATTCGAAATGTTTTGGCCTGAGCAATTCGAAGGATGAATTTACTAGCTAAGATGGGGAGGACTGCAGATAAAGCATATCTGAGAGTAAAGATAAGAAATTCATGTTTAAACAAATTCAGTTTGAGACGGTTATTAGCCACCCAAGTGAGGAAGGCTCATGAGAAGTTGCATATAGAAGTCACAGACTTGAGTGAAGCTTTGGGTTTGTAACTGGGGAGTCATCAGCATATAAATGGTATTTAAAGCCATGGGATTAGATGACATCACCAAGGAGTGAAGACAGACATAGAGAATAGAAGAGGTCCCTGCGTGAAACTCTGGGCCACTCCAACATTAAGAGGTCGGGAAAGAAGACAAGAAATACACAAAGACCTAGAAAGAGTGACCAAAAAGGTAGGAGGGAAACTAAAAGAGTGTGTTGTCCTGAAAGGCAAGTAAAGTAAGGACACTAAAGAGGAGAGAATTACCTACTGTGTCAAATGCTGCTACTCCATCAGGATGAGGACTGAGAATTGACTGTTGGATTTGGCAACATGAAGGTCACTGGTAACCCTGATAAAGCAGTTTTGGGTCAGTAGAGCATCAGTCTTTGAATTGAGCTGATCCCATCATACTCTGCCGAGTTTGTAGGGAAGTTGTTTAGTCTACGTTGAGAGATCTGAAGGTAGCATGGTCCTTACAAGGATGGAAGCACTGGGCTGCCTGCCAGCACGCCTCACTCAGCTGAATGAATGGAACAGTCACAGACGCTGACCTGCCTCCAGCCCAACCAGGCGGCTGAGGGCATGATGTATCAGCATCTCTCTCTCATTTTTGCCAAATTCTGACTAGAACAATTAGTCGTCTCATTTTTTTTTCATTCATGCTAAATTAACAGACATCTAAATGTCTTTTCTCCTTGGAGTTTCGTGACTATGATTCCTATATCTTGGTTTCTCACCACGCATCTCTTCTGACCCCAATGTTGTCATTACCCACCTCCTCTTTCCTTTAAATTCTACCACCCAGAGTTAGCCCTGGCATGTTCCACATCACCGACTGCTACTGTGACTGCAGCCACCCCCACTAGAGCAGAAATAGAAAGCTATTCACAGGTTAGCGATGAACCTGTTAGACCTAATCCCCCTCACTCCCCAGGTCAACGGACCCCAGAAGTCTTGGTATCATCATATCATCTGGAAGAATGGAATAAGATGGTTTCTTTTACTCAGGATTTCTTCTCTCTGGAGCAGAGGTATGCATTTGTGTGCATTAACTGAGTTATATGCACATTTTCGAGTCTATTGCAAGGAAAGACTTTTCACAAGTTTCTGTAAATTTCTGGCATCATGAAATGATAAACAACAGATCTCGCTCATCACGAAGCTACATCCAGCATACGACACCAAAAAGAAAAAGCAGCTGTGTCTGAGCCAGAGTTTTTCTCCCTATAAAGATATTAGATATTTATACCTAGTACTAGTGATGAAATTGCCATCACCTATATTTTTAATCAATTATTTTTTATGCTAAATGTGAGTGGTAGCATGGACTACTGATAGTAAAGAGGTGTGCTGGAAAGAGAAAGGATTCTGCATATAAAAGCTAGAATTCTAGGCTCAGTTCTTCTGCTAGGTCGTTCTCAGGCTTTGATCAAGTCACTTCATCTCTTTAGCCTCAGTTTTGAAAGCTGAAGGGATTGGATTAGATCAATGGTTTGTAGACTGTGTTCCTTACAGCCCTAGGTCCCTGGAAGGTTCCTCAGGAACACCTTGCTGCGTGAAGAGAGGCTGAGCCGAATCAGCTGCTGTTTGTTTCATAGGTTGAGACTCTGTTACTGCTTGTGAGAGAAGAGTCTGCTCTAAGTGTTGCAAAACATTGGATTTGGCCATCTTTAAGGTCCTATATGTGATGCAGTATATTTCTTTGTTTGCAAATAAAAAAATGGTAATATGAGGCAAGTCTTGCATAAATTAAATATAATATAAATTAGTACAAATGCTTTTAATATCATAAATATATAAGTTGCTTCTTAATACAACCAGAATCTCTTTGGTTAAGAGCAACTAGCTTTTCTTGGACATTTTTCTTAAATCAAATCCAAAACATAAGCTCCCAACCCTGCCTTCTGGAAAAGCTTGTATTCACGTGCAGCTACAAATCTCACAAGAATTGTTGGACTATCCCAAGAAAGAAATTCACATTTATGTTTTTAATCCATTGATTTGGTTCTATTGTCATTAACATTAATAAAACCAGTTGATTACTTATGGTAAAAATAGACAATGTAGGCTCAAAGGAAACCTAATTTTCTGGCTTAGAAGCCCATCCAATCAATGGAATAAATTATAGTAAATCATGACGATAAATATTAAACTTAGGCAAAAGGGAATATTTTATTTTTCAACTGTTTTTCAACTGGGCAACTGGGTTATTTTGAACACGTAATGTACATTTCCCCATCTATATTATTAATATCTTATTTTCTCACTTTAAAATTGTGAAATTAATTTGTTCAATTTATTTATCATTTTGGAATATTTCTCAAACTGCAACACTGTCACCAAAATAAAGACTAGGTGATGATTACGACTTACTCTCATATTTCTTCTTAATGTGTTACAAGGAAGCACCACCAGCAGCATGGGCAGGGCATGAGTCCTGCACATCAGTTAATTTCTGTGTGCCAATCTCCTCATTTGAAAAATGAAAACCTTGTCACCAACACATGTCTGAGTCTACTGCAAGGAAAGAATTTTCACAAGTTTCTGTAAATCTCTGGCATCATGAAATGATAAACAACAGATCTCACTCATCACGAAGCTACACCCAGCATACGACACCAAAAAGAAAAAGCAGCTGTGTCTGAGCCAGTTTTCCTCCCCATAAAGGTATTAGATATTTATACCTAGTACTAGTGATGAAATTGCCATTCTCTTCCCTCCAAAACCAAATTTAAGATAGGAATTATTTTTAAGATATACAGGCACACGTCATCTTATTGTACTTTGAAGATACGGCATTGTTTACAAATTGAGGATTTGTGGCAACACTACACAAAGCAAGTCTGTTGGTGCCATTTTTCCAACAGCATTGGCTCACTTTCTGTCTCTGTGTCCTTTTTTGGTAATGCTCACATTATTTTAAAACGTGTTCATTAATATTCTATGTGTTACGGGGATCTGTGATCAGTGATCTTTGATGTAACTACTATGACTTGCTGAAAGTTCAGAAGATGGTTAGCATTTTTTAGCAATAAAGTATTTCTTAACGAGGTATGTACATTTTTTTAGACTTAGACATAATGCTATTACACATTTAACAGACCATAGTATAGTGTAAACATAAGTTTTACCTGCCCTGGGAAGCCAAAAAATGTGTGTGACTCGCTTTCTTACGAGATTTGCTTCATGGCGGTGGTCTGGAGCCGAACCTGCAGTCCCTCCAAGGTCTGCCTACTGCAATCACTAACACTTATGTGGTACTTTAAATTTATAGGGTACTTCACATGTTATGAACTGTGATCTTTACAAGAAACTTGTTAAGGAGAAATTATTTTTATTTTACATCTGAGGATAATGAAGCCCATAAAAATGACTAATAGGATTGCTCAGCAAGTCTGAGAAGGAGCCAGTATTTGGACCAAGAATTCCATCTCTGAAGTCTTCCCCTTTCCACCAAACCAAGCTAGAATGCCAGATTCTTGGGTGAAAATATACACGTTGGAAGTCAGATGGTCTGAGTAAGTCCCTGGGTTGGACTAAACCCAGGAGTGGCTGAACAAAGCTCTGAACTTCCTCTGGCCACTGATCTTCCATTCTCATCTTCGTCTCCCAACCCAGTCTGAGCTTGTCACCTGGACTTTCATTTGCCTTTTCATACGCAAACGTCCTCTTCGTACTGTGACACGGACGGAAGGGACTCAGTGCTTATTCGCATTTGCACTCTTCATAATAGCTTACCCCTAAGAAGCCCTGAACGAGCAACTATTTAAACGAATTGAGTTAATTCATTAATTCGTGGGGAAAAAAATTTCTTGAACACTCACTTTGTGACTCGCTTAGTGCTCGACCAGTAAACAGGACAGAGCGAGTCCGGCCACCATGGAGTTTATGGGCAGATGTTGAATGACTACCAATAGTGACGAGCTCAGGAAAGAGTTGTTTGCCTCGAAACGGAGAATGCAGGGAACTAGTGTGACACAACAGGGAAGCCCTCCGTAAAGAAGAGACATTTAATCCACCATTTAAGGTTGAAGGGGAGGGAGACAGATGAAAAGGAAAACGCAAGCCAGGCAGAGCAACCAGCACTTGCCCTGAGATGGAAAGCGCATCCTGTAAAACTCATCTTAAATCCTTACGGAACCATCCCGTCTCAGAACCAGATCTAATAATGGTGTTGGGATCTTCAGGGCATGGCAGGAATCAGAACAGATTAAAATAACTTCTTCATATAGATAAATCACACATTCTTTTGGATGTTTAGAATACTTCAATAAGTGTATTCAGCCTTGCTATAAAAGCGGGGGGTAGGTTTGTGGTTCTCTCTCTTTTATCTGAAACTAAACGTTTTACTTCTAAATGTAGAGATTCAATATTCTAATTGGTGTCTAGCCTGGTTAAGAAACTGGACTCTTGTGAAACCAGTAGGAAAACATTGTAAAGATTTATTCGGTCACAGCTGTTCTTTATAAGTAATTTCAGATTTTATGGATGGTTATAACTGTACTTCCAGCTGTAAATTAAGTCTTTATTGGGTGGGATCTGGGGAGCTGTTCTACGAGGTGTCATGAGGTTATGTGTGGTATCCCATACTGGAGAAAAATAGATAAATTATATTGCTTTATGGCAGACTCTGTATGTGTAATTAAAACGAGATGTTCTCACAGTCCATATAGTTTTGCAGTTTTAAAGCTTGTCGTAAAACTTACACACATACATGAACTGCCAGAGAGACACATGTTTTCACTTTATGTAGACGGATGCTAACAATCACCATGGAATCTTTATGGGAGACTGTTACGGACCGAATTGCGTCTCCCCTCAAAATCGTGTGGACGCTCTAGCTTCAGGACCTTAGAAATGGGACTACATTAAAGATGTAATAAAGATTAAATGAGGTCCTAAACATGGGATCTTAAACCAATATGACCAGTCTCTTTCAAGATGAGGGAGAAAAAAAAAAAAGACGTGCAGCAGGGACACGTGCACAGAGACAAGGCCACGTGAGGACACAGTGAGAAGGTGGCCATCTTCAAGCCAAGGAGAAAGGTCTAGGGTGAACCAAACCTGCTGACACCCTGATCTTGGACTTCCAGCCGCCAGAACCGCTGTGAGACATAAGCCTCTGCTGTTTAAGCCCCTCCCCGGTCTGCAGACGTTATAACACACTGAGCAGACGAATACAGCAGTAGACTACACAGATACATGTTTTACAGTTGTAGGTATGCATATACAAGCACATGCAAGCACGCACAGACTGGCTATGTACAGTAAAGTTATCTAAAGTCGTATGTGAAAACACTGGGGAGATTTTTATTATGTCTATGCATGTTAAAATTGTTGTTAGATTAAAAATGAGTATGCATAATTCATATTCATGCAGCCAGACAGCATCTGGATATTAATTAGGAGAAACAGAATGGTTTTTATGAAGTGGGGTCAATGTATGGGTACCCTCGAAGAAAAAAAGAGTTTTGGACGTATTTACAAGATGATGACTTCAGTTCGTAGAGAGAATCCAAGAGGCTGGGCTTCATCTACCTACAGCTGCCAAAGAATATTAAACTCGGACTTCACTGTTTCAAATTAAACTTTTTACATGTAGCTGTTATATTCCTGTCACTTATCAAGTTATCTTAAGAAGCTTTTCGTAAGTTTAATTAAGCCTGACTAATTCTCCAACAGTACAAAGGAAGAAGAATTCCTTAAATATTTAATCCATTTATGACTCAAAGTGTCATTTTCTGAATGTGGCTGTTAAATTCTTGGAATTAATTACCCTTTGAATTAAAGCTGCTTTTTCAGATGCTCAAGACATATAGTCACAGCTCATACAAGGAGTAAATTCAACATTTCATCTGTTCATCAAGAGAATTTATTCTAAATGCTATATTCAAAATCTCAACCTGGTAGGCTTATTCAGGACCCTTAACTAAGGAATCTTTGTAAGCTTTGCAACAATCAGGCACGATTGTTGGTTTTTCCTCTGCCTCCCTCTTCGTCCAAGTATTAATGTGTTAAAGGTTAGCTGTCCTCTGTTTGCACAATTGCTCTTCTTTTCATGGCAACTTTGTTCTCCTTAACTAACTTCGAGCCTCGTCTCCAGAAAGCTTTCCCCCAGTGTGATCGGCAGGCAGCACCGTCATCATCAGTCTGTCCCTCTCCTCGGTAACATCTTAAAACACTGGATGCACCCATTACTTTATTTCCATTACATATTTCCTATTTGTTCTCTCCCGTATTTTGTAGGCTATCCAAGACTAGACATGTTCTTAAGACTAGATTCCCAAGAATACAAGGAAATCAATCAGGCTGCTCCATCTTCTAGTATCAGTAATATAAACGGTAACTAAGAAATATTTCTAGAGTAATTGGCTGAGCAGAACTCGTTCCCTTCCTCCCCCACCTCCCACAAACCTTTGATTTTAAATATAACTATTTACATTGAAAATATAAAACACAAAAGAGTGTGCTCAAATTTCTCATTTTTTTAATAGCATGGATTCTAAAAATATTTTTGTCGTGAATAAAAATAAGAGTGGGGAAAGAAATTAATTAGAATAGAAAACACCACACTCCCACGGTCACTGGAACAGAAGTCGCCACGGCTGGGCAGCGGGCGGGCGCCCTGGTTCCGGGATACCTACCCCCTTTCATCATCCCCACTTCATAGCACTTGCGGAGCCGGCAGGCCTGGCAGCTCTTCCTCCTGTTTTTATCAATCGTGCACTGGTTGGTAGCCGGACACATGTAGTCATTATGTCCTATCAAAAGCAAGAGGACAGAATTAGTATTATTTCAGGACATTTCACCAGTCGGAATTGACAGGGAAGCTGTCTGGAGGAGGCTTCCGTATCACTCACTTGGCCTCACTGTGTTACTACCTCCGCCTGCTGTCCTTTCTCTGTTCTACTTGAAGTGTTAAAAAAAAAAAAATGAGAACAAAAACAAAACTCTCCTAGACTTAATTTCTGCCTCCTCCAATTGTTTTGGGAGTTCTTTGGGCAAATCCCCTTCAGTCCACACAGCCTAGACTAGGGGCACACTGATTTTATAGATAGATAGATAGAGGTTAAGCTTTCTCAGCAGATAAAGCTTTTTTGGGGGGACCAAGGCCACTCATCAAAACTGTTGTCCCGATAGAGCTGTGAGAATTTTCACAGAGTTTCAACGTGGCCTTTCTTTAAATACAATTTAAAGAATCCTTAAGTACGTCTTCGAATGCAGCCCAGAACACCTAAATTCAAGTCGGGGGTGGGGGGTTGGGGCAGCAGGCCAAGTTCAGTCCTGAAGTTAGTAAGTTAGTCCATGACCTTGTGGCTGGAGGACCCTGAGCAAGTCAGTTAACATCCCCGGGTCTCACTTGCGCCCTAACCGTTAGCTGCACAACATTATTCTCAGAATTAAATGTGAGATGCATGTCAAGGGCATACCACAGTGCCCTGGGCGCGGCAAACACGGAATATCTATTAGTTGTGGCTGTTGTTTTATTCTAAATCCTCTTTCTTTTCTCTCCTGTCTATTGAATCTCTCTCACTCAAATGCTTCTTTCTCATTGGCTTTTATCACATCATGCAAGCCTGTCCCACACAAAAAGGTCTCCCTTGACCTCACTTCACTCTTGAACATCAGTCTGACATCCTATCCCTCCTTCTCAGCTCACCTCCTCACAGATGGCCACGCGTGAGGCCTCATTTATCCTCCTTTTTCTCCTGCGTGGCTCAACCTGCGTCAATCTGGTTTCCATCTTTATTGCTCCACCAAAGCAGCTTCCCTGAAACCACCAATGACTTTTGTGGCTGAATTCAACAGATACTTTCAGCCCACATAATACCTGCCTAATCAGAAGCATCTGACAATTCCTCCCGTCCTCCTGAAACGTGTTTTCCTCGACTTCTAGAACACAGAACACCCCCAGCATTCCTTCTACCTCTCAGGCTGCGGCTTCCCAGAATTTGCAGGTTCACCTCCGTCGACCCAGCAATAAGCCAGAGCTGCACAGGGCTCAGTGTCAGGCCCTCTTCTTTTCTTGTGCCTGTGAATTCTCCCACCAGAAAATCCATTCCACACCTATGGCTTACATCGGCACTAAACGCAGATGACTCACAGACTTAGACTCCCAGCTCCACCCTCCTCTCTGAACTCTAGAGACAAATATCCAACGGCCCACATGAAGTTTCTGCTCTAAGATTTAGAAGTCACCTCCACTTCTTCGTCCATCAAAAGAAGTCTGGTTGATAGCATACAGACTATTAAACAGATTTAAAAGTATTGGCATGTTTTTATAAAGTCCATTTATATAAGTCTAAATTCTTTTACCTCTTGGGAAAATGCCCTGAATTTACACTGAGAAGATGATATATACTATTTTACAACATGTTTTCCATTCACACAAAAAAAGTGGGTATATATGCTACCTTTATTCAGATTCTCTCTTTGAGTCCCTATTTTCTCATTTACCAAGGACAAGATGCAACATGTAGTGGAATGTTTTAACTATAGACTTCTTTGTTCTTTTTTCAACTTAAGGGTCAGTCCAGATAGGAGAAGGTGGAGTGGGGACTTAACAAGAAACGTTAGTCTCATAAAGCTCGATTCTCCATCTTTAGCTAATACATTACAAAAGTCCCTGTATAAACAGTCCTCTGATTAAATTAACACCTGCATTCTGTTGCATAATAGGACCCAACTAGTTAGCAGAGTTCTAACCCTGTAACTTCAGGAAGAGACCACACACTGCCTCACATATCTAGACACACTTATTATTTTTAGAATTTTCCCTATTAACAGGGACAAATTGAGGAAATAATAGAACGAGAAATAAAATTTACCTGGGCAGATGTAAACTCTAAGCAAAAAGTATATTCTTCTGACACCTCAAAGAAACTCTTAGTGTTTGGTCTCCTATGGTGTTTATGCAGTACATGCTGACTTGTTTTAACTCTTAAAAAATGAGTTTATATTAAGTCTCAGAACAAAACAGTCAATAATCATTTGAATCAAAAATGAATTGGATTCACTTTCTCTCCCCAAAGCCAGATGTTTTGCAAGCCAGAAGATGGGAGAACTGAATTGGGTCAGGAGTCAACTGGTAAAATCTTATGTTTGGATTGGCCAGCCATTGTAGATGTGCATCTCTATAAAACCAAGTGAAATTCTTGAATGAACATGTTAAACCCATAATATGCTAGATCTGTACAATAGAATTCATCCCTCAGCAAGAATGAAAATAGAGACACAACAGAATCATGTTCGTAATGCAAACCTTTTATGACAAAACTGGGTTTTCTCTTGCCCAAACGACTTAAAAAACTTAGAACTGACAAACGGATAGCCAGAAAAAATCAGTAAGTATATGTTTGATATATACAATTAAACAAATTCTTCTTAACCAAACACCATTAACAACTATCTGTAAGTCTTCGACTTACATCAAAAGAGAGAAAAAAAACAAGGTAGTTTTTTTGTTCGCTAAGGAAAATAATTTGATAAAGGTGTGTTCTTAAAGCAACTGGTTTCTTAAGTTTCTTTAAGAAGAAACTTCTTTTCAAATTTTATTACTTGGTCTTGTGAAAATAAGGCAAGAGAAAAATCTTACTGAAAAAAAAAAACTCACACCAGCTGTATTAATGAAACGTACAGTGTTTTTACTGAATACACTGAAGAACTCTGTATACCTGCGACCTGACCAGCCCCTAAGTTCCTCTTGCACAGCAGGAGGTACAAGAGGCCAGATCCGAGGTGTGAGCTGCAGGTGGAGGTTTGGAGAAATAATCATGATTTTCTTGCCCACCAAAAAAGAAAGCCTTTGAGCTAATTTAGGATTTGAATAACAGGAAGTGGGGAAGAGAGAAGGGGAGTGAAACACAGGCAGGAGACAGGAAGAGTGGGGAGAGGAATCTGTGAGCAGGAATTACCAGGCTCACCCATGGCTCCTGGGGCAACAGGAGACACAGAGCTTTTCCCCAAGCCTCTCTGGGATTCTTTCCCTTGATTTTTTGTTTTCCCTTTTCTTCTTCTTTTCCCTCTTTCAGCTGTTTCTGCATTATTATCATCACACAGAAAGTCTATATTTGTTAGTTACAAAAATTAGCAATGACCCATATTCAGAGATTCAAAAGAAATACAAAAACAAACCAAATGAAAACAAGCAGGTGAGGATGCGAGAAAAAGGGAGCCCTTGTGCTCTGTTGGTGGGAATGAAAACTGATGCAGCCACTATGGAAAACAGTATGGAAGTTCCTGAAGAAATTAAAAATAGAACTACCATATGATCCAGCAATGCCACTTCTGCGTATATATGCAAAGGAAATGAAATCACTATCTCAAAGAGATATCTGTACTCACAGGTTCACAGCATCGTTGTTCACAACAGCCAAGGTATGATACAACCTAAGTGTGTGTTGACACATGAATGGGTAAAGAAAATGTGGAATGTGTATGTGTGTGTATATCTATATATAGAGAGAGATACATATATTTTTATGTATCTATATATATTTATATATATATATATATATATATATATATATATATATATATAAAATGGGATATTGTTCACCCTTAAAAAAGAAATCTTGTCATTTCTGACAACGTGGATGAGCCTGGAAGGCATTACGTTAAGTGAAATAAGCCAGACAGAGAAAGATAAATACTGCATGACATCACTTATATATGGAATCTGGGAAAAAAAAAGTCAAACTCATAGAAACAAAATAGAAAAGTGATTGTCAGGGGCTGGGGGTGAGGAAAATGGGGAGAAGCTTGTAAAAGGGCACAAACTTTCAGTTACAAGATGAGTAAGGTCTGAGGATCTAATGCATAATGTGGTGACTATAGTTGATAGTGCTGTATTATTTAATTGAAATTTGCTTAGAGAGTAGAAGTTAAATGTTCTTACCAAAAAAAGAAAAAAGAAAAGAAAGAAAACGTAAATATATGAGGTGATGGATGTGTTAGTTCAATGGGGAGAAATCCTTTCACAATACATATGTATGTCAGATCATTACAATGTAAACTTTAAACATCACACCATTTTATTGGTCGATTATACCTCAATAAAGTTGAGCAAAGCAATGGTCACAACACCCTATGACCCCAAAACTCAGGTCCACAAAAATAAGACTTGGTCCTGAAGGACGAAACCAGCAGAGGGAGAGGCGAGTCTGCTCTTCAACAGTGGATCGGCCAGACATTAGCATAAAGGGCAGCTCTTTATGGATGCAGCAGGGCCAAGAAGTGAGAAATAAGACCTCATATTACCCGTGAATTATCTCCACCTCTACTCCTGTTCTGATGCCTCGCTGGGTTTCCAAGATAAGTGTATTTTATGACTGCCTCCAAATAAAAACGAACATATTCTAATAAATTCAAAGCTCGTTCTTTGTAGAAATGGTTTTGTGAAATAAAAGGTTATCTTTTTTTTCCCTCCAACATTTTGGCTATGTATACATTTTAATATGACTCATTTAACTAATAATGATTTATTTTCATAGTGCTTAACCCCTTCACTTCCATCACCAAAGAACAGGTTTGGCTGTGAAAATAATGGGTCCATTTTATTATTTCCCACAGAAAATTAAAATTCTTAATGATGAATAATTAACAACATCAAAGTATTAGTAGGGGGGAGGGACCTCTTAATCAAAGAATCTCCTACACATGAAATATATGGACTGTTCCGTAACTGAAGCTAAAATACAAAGTGCACTACTTATGGCTTAGTAGTTGAAGATAAGGTACTTAAAATATTTGCTTCAGTCATATCACATAAATCTGCAGAGCAACTTTCCTCAATAGCATTTCTGTGATATGAATTTAGTACATTTTTTTCCTTCGTTATGACGTTCTAACTTGTGGAATCAGAAGTTGCACCTGAACTGTGGTTTCCAACTATTTCTTTCATTGGCACGTTTCAAAGTCTGAAGGAAGCACACGCACAGATTTAATTCATAAGCAGAAAAACGTCAATATTTATGACATCAACTCATTTTATGCTTTTTACAAATGAGCTCGATAAAGATATACATAGTACTCTGGGGGAAAAAATGCATCAAAATCAAGAAGACTTTCATGAGGTCAGGCAAAAAGCCAAGTATGAAAGCTAGTGAAAGGTAAGGAATTAGCACTTAATATTTTTACTGAGGCATTGGAGCATTTAGCTAACTGTTCATATTTTTAAGGCATGGAAATGCAAATGAATTCTCAAATTAAAGACAAATTAACTCTCCAATCTTTAAGTAACCACAAATCAAAAAAGAAAGCCAACTTTAGCTAATCCTATCTAAAAGCCTCATTGGAGGGTTCCAACAGAATAGTATTTTATTTTCAAAGTTCCATTCGTTTATACCTGATTGATCCACAAATTTAGCTAACATCTATATAGCTTGGCTACCTTTACCGCCTTTTTATTAAAGGCTCTCATCAAATATTTGCATAAAATTAACTAGCATTTACTAAAATTTGAAGTATCCAAGAGCTGTACACAAATTGTTTAAGGTACCAAATAAGATGTCAAAATCAGTATTCCTTTCTCCTTCTGAGACCCAATATGTATTTATAGAGTGTTAAATACAATTTTAAATTTAATATGGAATCACAGGATCTTATACGTATTTGGCCAAAAGGAAACCTACAATTTTTTAGTTTTATCAGTGAAAGATTATATTTTTCTTGAAGTGTTAAGGTACAGAAAACATGTCAAAACATAGTTTTGAGCCTTAGTGTTGGGAAAACAAGAGTTTGCACATGACTTTTCACAGCACTGTAATATAAACGAGCAACTACCCAGACTCAAGTAGGGGGTTCCAGCTACTGCCTCTCCTCTGCTTGTTCATTTCACATTTGCACACAGTTCTTGTCTGGGATGCAACTGCATGAGATCATCTGACCAAACATTCTCGCTGCTAAGGAAACTGACCCATTTGGGTCCCAAGTGTGATGTGCCAGGCACTGCTATACACGGACTATTTCACTCAATCCCCCAGCAAATTTATGAGGAAGGGATTATATTAATCTCACTTCTATAGATGGAACACCATGATAAAAGTTATAAAGCCTGCTCAGAACCATAGAGCAAGCAAGTGGCAGATGGTTTTTGAAGCAAGGACTCCCTTCTTCCAGAGGTTGAAGTCTTACGCACACACGGAAGGCTCAACTTCCTCAAAAGGCAACGTCTTCCCTCAGGAACTGTATCTACTTCCCCAAGGCAATAATGGTAGGATTCTCTGCAACTGAGTGACCACTGAGTGTTCTGCTTCTTAGGAAGCTCATGATAAAAAAGTAAAAAGGGAGTTATTAATAGAGCCAATCTTGTTGTCTTTTATTTAACATATCTGCAAGATAAATACTGTGCCAGGCCAAACCAAAGTTGAATTCGTTTGGCCGTAAAGTTTGACTTAGATCACAGGGATGAAATGAATGGTCCAATTCTTCTGGACACGATTGTACAGAGGAACAGAAGTCGCTCCCTCCTTTACCCTCCAAGGAAAATACTGACTTACAGCATTATCTCCACCTACTCCAACCCAGACTCACGAGGGGCGCTTGACCTCAGTAGTGTCCCACACATCCATTTACTGTGACCAAAGGAAAGAAGTGCTACGGGAGTCGCTGGGTAGAACTAAAGAACCAGCCCAAGTGGCAATGTTGCTGCGGTCTGCCAGCAAAAGGAACCGGAAAGGGAGCAGGAAATTCGTTGTAGAAATGGGAGTTCAAAAGATTCTTAATTAGAATGGGAATGAATGATTTTCATCAAAAAGTTTTCAAAGTTACACCAAGGAAAAAAAATTGCACCCAAACATCACGAATCATCTCCTAGCAGTAAAGGAGGTAAGGCAGAGGCGACGTGAAGATGTCTGAGACGGCTCTGCCAAACTCTCAAGAGGAAGAAGTCAAAGGTACCGGTGGTTTGTGCCAGGTGTCTTGAAAATTGTTCTTATCATTAATCAGAAGGAGGATCTGATTTGGGAGTCAGGTGGGGAGAAGAGGTTGAGAATAATTTTACACACGTTGCGTTTGAGATTTCAGTAGCACACCAATAAACAAGTACCCAACAGCCTGTTGAAAATGCGGTACTGAAGCTTGGAAGGAAGGTCAAAAGGAAGCTGGAGATCATATGATCCAGAAATTCTACTTCTGGGTATGTGCCCCAAAGAACTGAAAGCAGGGACTCAAACAGATATTTGTACACCCATGTTCACAGTAGCATTATTCAATATAGCTAACAGGTGGAAACAACCCAAAGGTCTGTTGATAGATAAACAGACAAACCAAATGTGGTATATACAGTAGTCCCCATCTCCACCATCCACAGGGGATATGTTCCAAGAACCCCAGTGGATGCCTGAAACCACAGATAGTACTGAATCCTATATATACTATATTTTTCCTATACGTACATATCCAAGATAAAGCACAGTAAGAGACTATCTGAATTGCTAACATCTCTACTCTTGCATTTTGGTGCCACTATTAGGCAAAATAAGAGTTACTTGAACACAAGCACCGTGATACCTCAATAGTCAATCTGATAAGCCAGATGGCTACTGAGTGACAAACTGCAGGATACACTGGCTAAAGGGATGATTCACATCCCTGAGCAGGACAAAGCTTGATAGCAAAAGATTTCATCACACTACTCGGAACTGAGTCCAATTTAAAACTTATCAATTGTTTGTTTCTGGAACTTTCCATTCAATATTTTCAGACCACAGTTGACCACAGGTAACTGAAACCAAGGAAAGCAAAACTGCATATACGGAGGACTACTACACATAAAGTGGAATTTTATTCACCTTTAAGGAGGAATGAAATTCTGATACATGCTAAAACATGGATGAACCCTGAAGACGTTATGCTAAGTGAAATAAGCCGGACACAGAAGGACAAATATTGTATGGTTCCACTTATACAATGTGCCTAGAGTACTCAGATTCATAGAGGCAGAAAGTTGAATAGGAGTTACCAAGTGTTGCGGGGAGGGGGGCACGGGGAGTTATTGTTCAGTGAGTACAGGTTTCCATTTGGGCTGATAAAGAAGTTCTAGAGATAGTTGAACGTACTTAATGCCACTGAACTATACCCTTGAAAATGATTAAAATGATAAATCTTATGTATATTTTACCACAATTTTTAAAAAATGAAGTTGAAAACATCTTCTTCCATTTGGTCGGCTGTCTGTTCATGGTTTCAGGTCTTACATTCAAGTCTTTAATCCATTTTGAGTCAATTTTTGAGTATGGTGTAAGATAATGGTGTAGCTTCATTCTTCCATATGTGGCTGTCCAGTTTTCTCAACACCATTTACTGAATACACTATCCTTTCTCTATTATACATTCTTTGTTCCTTTGTTGTAAATTAACTGTCCATATATGTGTGGGTTTATTTCTGAGCTCTCAATTCTGTTTCTGATAAGGGGTTAATATCCAAAATATATAAAGAACTCATATAACTCATCAATAACAAAAAAAAACTCAATTAAAAAATGGCAGAGGAACTGAACAGAGATTTTTCCAAAGAAGACTTACAGATGGCCAACAGGCACATGAAAAGATGTTTCAACATCACTAGTTATTAGGGAAATGCAAATCAAAACCACAATGAGATGTCACCTCACACCCATTACAATGGCTATTATCAAAAAGGGCAAGAAATAAGAAGTGTTGAAAAGGATGTGGAGAAAAAGGAAACCTCCTACACTGTTGGTGGGAATGTAAGTTGATGAAGCCACGATGGAAAATAGTACGGAGATTCCTAAAAAAAAAATTTAGAATAGAACTACCATATGATCCAGCTATTACACTTCTGGGTATTTATCTAAAGAATACAAAAACACTAATTCAAAGAGATATATGCACCCCTATGTTTACTGCAGCATTACTTGTAATAGGCAATCCATGGATACAACCTAAGTGCCTATCAACGGATGAATGGATAAAGAAGAGGTGGTGTATATACACAGTGGAATGCTATTCAGCTGCAAATAGATGAAATCTTACCCTTCGTGACAACATGGATGGACCCTGAGGATATTATGCTAAATGAAATAAGTCAGACAGAAAGACCAATACAGTATGATCTCAACCATATGTGGAATATAAATCCATCCATCCATCAATCAATTAAATCAAGCCAAATAAAAATAAAAACATAGACACAGAGTAAAGACTCACAGTTACCAGAGAGGAAGAGAGGTAGGGAAATAGTGAAGTCGGTCAAGGAGGTCAACAGGATGGTGACAGATGTAAACTAAACTTTTGGTGATGAGCATGCCGCAGTGTATACTGAAGTTGAAATACAGTCTTGTACACATGAAACTTATATAATGCTATAGAACCAATAAGATAAATAAATAAAAATGAAGTTGGAGGTGTAGAAAGCATCTCCATGAGGCAGGGCAGGAAAAGGAATCAAAGTGTGCGTTTTCAGTTGGCCTATTTGAATTTTCTTGTGTGTGACTGGGTCCTGGGACAGGCTAGCAGCACTGGCCACGCTCCCCGTGGACCAGGCACTGCGCAAAGTGACTTAAGCCCTTTATCTCATTGAAGCATCATAACTGATGAGGTAGGTTACTGTAATTCCCATGTTACAGCAGCAGAAGCTGAGACTTCAAAGGACTGAATAACTTGCTGAGGACACTCAGCTGGTAGCTGGCAGAGCCATGACTGAAATCCAAGTCTGTCTCATTCACCAATCCTCACCCCTCCGGGAACACCACAATAGCGTTGGAAAAATAAGAGAGAACTTGGTAACTACAGAACCAGAATGCCTAAATATTGTTATAGTTTACACTGTAATAAAAATATAATTTCCTAAATTTGAAAATTGCACCTCTTGGGGAGTGATGGAAATGTTAGCTATCGTGATTGTGGTGGTGGTTTCATTGGTGTGTACAGCTATCAAAATTCATCAAATTGTACATTTGAAATATGTGTAGTTTACTGTACAGGAACCATACCACAATAAAGGTGTTTTAATGCAAAATATATATATAAAATTCGTCAATATAATCACACTATTATATCATTGGGAGGGCATTTCAGAAGCAGTAATGAAATTACATAAAACCTGAGACTGCCAATACTTCCGTAATTAAAGACATGAAAGATTAATCACGTGAACTATATTCATCAGCAGATTATAACACATATTATAAAAAATCTTCCTGAAAACCCTCTCAGCAGGCTCCAGCAGAAAGTAAAGAGAGAAAAAGAAAGTAGAAAGTGAGGTATTGAGGAAGAAAATAAAAAATACACACTTTGTAAAAGAACAACTGTGGTATTATGTTTGGAAATAAAGTTTGACTCAGATATTAAAGTGAATATTCTCTGATTTACAGCCAGCGCAATGAGCCAAACAAAATGAAATAGAATTTGGCTGTCTCAGTGAACACATTCCTAAAAATCCAGTGAGGACATTCAATGTGCCATGATTTGAATGATTTCACAACCACATCTGTACGTAATGACATGCAAATAAAAACAGTATGCCTTAATAATGCATCCCCAAATTACAGTTTTACAGTTAGTCAATTCTAATATATCTTATCGATGACAACCAGCACCTACAAATGGCATTTTATTTTTATTTTCTCATAAAAATATTTTTTGTACCTAAGTACATTTTTAAAGGAGAAAAATTTTAAGGAATTCTAGGAAAGATAATTGTCCTGGAAAGTTTCTTTTTCTGAATAAAAACAAAGTAAAAAGGAAATCTATCTATCTGCCTTCACCAGACCCCAGTCTGCTAAGAAGTTTGGCCAGGCCAGCAACACAATCCCTCTCCTCGCCCAGCCTCACTTACCATGTGCAAAACCACAACAGTTTTAAGCACCTGGCATAGGATCAAACCAACAGCTGCAATAAAGGAACACATAATGAAATCAGTAACCACCATCTCATTGTAATACCCCAGAGACAGTGAACGGCTTTCAGTAATGCCTCTTAGGGCTCAACAAATAAGCAAGTGCTGTTTCACAGCCCAGAAAAGGACTTTCTGAAATTGCTCCTTCTGGGACAACAGGTAAGTGTCAAACAAAGAGGAGACCAGCGCGACAACTGGTGCCAGGAGTTCAATACCAGGCACTGTTCCGCTCACCTCTAAGACCGTCTCCTTTGCTCTGTTCAATTGTCTCTAGAGAGTTCTCCAAGCTTTCTTCCTACTTATGCTCATTGAACGTCCACACACTCGTGTCCAAAAGCAGTAGAAACAATTTCAAACTGTTCTTGCCCCAAATTGAAGACGTAAGTAAGAAAAAAATGGTTGAGCGATCAGAGCAAGAGGGTAAAACTCAGAGACCCTGAGCAGAGTTGCGCTTCCCATCCTGGGTGCCTAGAGCCTAGAACCGCCAGTAAGTACCATGTCCTACTCTCCCATCTCTGGGCCATCGTGGTGCTTTAAGGAGAAATTGAAAGACTGTATTAACTAAGATCTGGTGTGGTGTCAGCCATGAATGTCCTTCAAGCTGCCTCACCTGAATGTTCCCTTACAGATGTTTGAGCATCTAATCGCTACCTACGGGGTTTCATCCATCTTCAGGAGCCCTCCAAAATTAACTCCCCAGGGGAAGTTCCTCTCAGGCATCCTGATAAAGATAAGGAAAGAAGACACAAGTGCTTCTGATTCAATAGTCAGAGGTCCCCTCTAGCATGATTTATTTAACACATAAATTCAGCCTTTTTATTTTAATTGAAGTTCACTTCAAAAATGTGGAAATAAACCAAAAGACAGTCTGTCGGACTTCAAAAGAACTACTAACTGACTTTCTCAGCTTGAATAACAATTTCTCTTAACAAGTAGAAATAAATGGATGCTGGTTTTCATTCATGACATTGCCATTGAACCTTCCTTCACAGAATGGTTGTTTGCTAAAACAAAACAAAACCTATGCATAAGGAGAATTGTTTTGTATCGAATTGTACTCACTGGCATCGTAAATTTAACCCAGAGCAGCGCAGATAATCAATTTCACACATTTTATAGTCCGCATGGCTGCGGGTAGTTTCTTCAACAAATGCTGCTGTAACCCTGCAGCCTGGCACAGGCTGTGTGAATATTAGATGCTCAGTAAATGAATGAGTGGGAGGCAGAGGTAATATTAAAATCCACTCTGCCCAGGCATCCAGACAGCGCAAGTCTGCGTGGTCATAGTGCCCTGGAGGGAGCGTTCTCAGACGAGCCACTGCACCGTGCTTGGAAAGTTTTCTCATTTCTCAAAGGCTTCTGGGCTTCTCATCTATATGCTGGCCACAGCCCACTGTAGCTGAAGAGAATAAGAAAGCCTGGAAAAATCTAGAGTCTCCTTCCCTCCCCTCTCTGGAACTGGCCTCAGGAAAGAGAATCACATAGCTGTGTGGCCTGAACAAGCAACCTGATTGATGTCTTGGTCCCAGAGCCTCATCCGTAAAAGGAAAAAGTTAAAAATCTGCTGATCACTAGGGCCCATTCGAGCTCTCAACTTTGATTATTCCCTTTTCTCACGTAACTCAAGTCCACACTTCCTTTTTATCCAGCTTCTTGGTGTTCCAAATGGATGATTTTTTTTTTCAATGCTTCCAAGAGTTTACCTCCACTCGTGGTCGCTGCACTAAGTAGAAGGGATACGGGCACATTTAGGGAATGTCGCAGTGCTGAGAACATTGAACTATTTGACCCCAGACACCACACCATCCTGGGTGAACCAGGCAACCCCACCAGGCCTCTGGGTACCTCCCTTAGTGGCTACTGTGAGGCCCAGAAAGATAATACATGCAAATGCATGTACTGGTCAAATGCAAAACTTTGTGCCAATAGAAGGTATTACTAGGGACTAATAAATAGCGATTAAAATAAAGTAAGACTTGTATGTACTAATACGCAAAAACCTCCATTATACATGATTCAGCGAGAAAAGCGAGGCACAAAATAATGTGTAGAGTATAAAGCCACTCATTACCAAAATATCCATGTGTGTGTGTGTCTATGTATACTTCTGTAATCTGGGGAAGAAGCTGTTAATAGTGTCTACCTATTGAGAAAGAAGTACGGATTTTGGAATGAGATCAGAAGAAGACCTTAACTTTTCATCATACTCTTTACCATTTAACCACGCATATTTGTACACTCATTGATCTTTTTTAAAATAATCCAAACAACATATATTTAAAAAAATTTCTAACCGACACCTTCTTGGCATCAACATTCTTCCTTTCTTTTCTGGGTCTGCTACTCCTCCATTCAGTGGTTATTTCTTTCTACTCAGCAACCCATGGACCAAGCAATAAACTGACCCACCAGAATCTTGTTAAGCAAGAGAAAACACTGCATTTCTTTTATAAAGAAAGGGAAAAAGGCAAAGCATGAGCTGTGTTTTTTGGTCTTCAGATACTCCAGCAGAGAACCAGTACCAGACGCCCAGACCACAGGCAGACACTCCAGTCTGTTCAGCTCCAGCAGAGAAGCCAGCCTGAGCGTCTGACTCTCCTCCTGCCCCGGCCGGGCCTGCCACTCCTTGCGTTCCGCTGACCCAACCTTTACTGCTGAGGGGCCTTGGTGCCCTCCCCATGTAGAGGGGGGCAGTCATCATTAACCTTTACCCTATGCCGATAGGGTATGAGTAGGCACGGGGGGTGTCCTGGACACTGTCCAGTCTGTGGTAACAGCCCCGTTCCACTATCTGGCCAACAGGACTAACCCCGGCCAACTCTGTGCCCCTCTTTTCTTGCTTGTAATCCTAACGGGACAAGGAGCCAGCTGTGGTCAGATGGCCATACTCACTTCCAGCGTCCCTTTTAGAAGCACCCCTCCCCTTCGGGGCGTGGGGGTGCAAAAGAACACAGTGGTTAATACGCACAATGGATTCTGTAGTCCGACTAGCTGGGTTCAATACTGGCTTTGTTCCTTATGCACCTCAGTTTCCTCATCTGTAAAGAAGAGTCATTATAGTGCTGACTTCCTAGAATTCTGTGGAGGTTTACATGAGGTGATGCACATGAAATGCTAACATAAAGCAGGGCAGGGACTCATTAAACATTAATCATCATTATTATTAGATGCTAAATCTCCAGACCAGCAGACATCAAATTTGTAGGGACAGCATCTAAACAAAAATACTTTCCAACCAATCTATAACAGCTTATCATTTCTTAATAGTTAAACAATCCTTCGTCATCCTTAAGTAATTCTCTTCACATAGTATAACTTGCTAGGCTACATTTACGCAGTCAAGTGTAAATCATCCGAAACACTTCATACTGAACCAAAAATTCACTCCAGTCAGCATAAGGCTGTCAGAGCTGGAAACTATCCTTGTGCTTGAAAAAGCAAGCAAAAATGTAAGAAAAATAGCTATTTATTCAAGCCTCTTAACAAAACACATTCAAACACCTTCTTAAACAACCGAGAATTACAGTCTAACTGCCCAAGAATGTAGGAAAGTCATAACATGTCTCTTCAAGAAGAGCTAGACTCGACTAATAATTCACTTCTGGGCTTTAAAGAGAACGTGGCTGCCTCTCCCGTCCAAGAAGATGAAGAACAAAAGTCATCTATAGTCAGTAAGCCCCAAACTATTAAGCCAACCTGTACTCCAATTCCTGATTTAAGCTGCCTAAATTATCCTCACTGCTTAAAAATGAGAACAGGGAAAAAGGACTACATTTTATTTAGCAGAATATATTTCAAGAAGTGCTAAATTTGGTATAATTACCTTTTTGAAATCTATTCTTTCTACTGATTAATAATTTGGTGCCATGCCAAATTCCCATTTTGAAGCAACAATTATAAAGGTCACTGTGAATTTTTTTTTCTACTTTACTGCAAAATGCTAGGCTAGTCTGGAAGCAGAACCCACTCTTTGGGAATAATTTCATAGGGATTGTTTCCTCTGGTGTCACTATCAGGACATAGCAAGATTCAAAACGGACTATTCGGGATCTAGAGATCATCATACTAAGTAAGTCAGAAAAATATATGATACCACTTAAATGTGGAATCTAAAAAAATGATACAAATGAACTTATTTACAAAACAGAACCAGACCTACAGACATAGAAGACAAACTTACAGTTACCAAAGGGGAAAGGGGAGAGGAGGGATAAAATAGAAGTTTGAGGTTAGCAGATAACAATTAACCATATACAAAATAGATAAACAGAAAGGTCCTACTGTATAGCACAAGGAGCTATATTCAATAGCTTGTAATAATCTGTAATGAAAAAGAATGTATGTACGACTGAGTTGCTATGCTGTATACCAGAAACTTATACAACCTTATAAACCTGTATCTCAATTAAAAAAATGGACTACTTAGATTCAACCAACCATAAAATAAAGTTGATTCCAATAATTTATATACCCATCAAGATTAATTTAAAATATGTTTGCCTCTAATTCCATATTATGCAAATTAAACTATATTTGTTCTTTTTAAAGTATATTTTAAGTAAAAGAAGAGTAGTTTAGATTTTTACAAGAGAAACTGATGTGGCAGTAAAAGAAAAATGAAGAAATGCATTCATCCAAGGAATTTTGAGTCTCTGCTATATGCTAGAAGCTATATACTTGATATTTTAAGAGACCCCAGGATGCACGGTCCCTGCTCTCCGAAGCCTGGCATTCTTAATAAGGTTAGGGGAAAAAAAAGCATAGGTGAGAAGAAGACATTCATAGAGAACTTTTCAAAACTCTGATGCTCTTCTTTTGGTTTTGTAGTAGAAATGCTAACTAATTTTCAGGTGCTGGCTATGACAAAGAAATGTATGTTTAAGAAGGAAAGGGTAAAGATTGATTTAGAAGCAAAATAATAAAATGTTTCAGATATTTGCTCTACTTAGCCTCAGAGCAGTAAGACATCATAAAGGAAACCAGCTGGAGCCAGCTGGAGGTAATAATGACAATGACTTTACAGGGTACCAGCAGTAAGTAAGCATAATCTCTAATCACTACATCAGTCTAGCAAGGTAGGAATCACCACACCATTTATAATCAAGGAAAGGGAAGTTCGAAGACAGGTGTAGAAGACACCAACAGGAGGGTGTGGCTCACAATGCTGTCCTATTCTCTGGAAGAGCCCAGATAGCATAAGCTCCCAGGATTACCTCTGAAATGTGGCTCTGCCTCATGACAAAAGCCAGTCAGCCCAAGGGGTGTGTCCCTGACCAGAGCTGAGCCAATCAGAGTGCTTCCCTGAGATCTGCTAACTGGAAGGATGTCACAGGCTGGGAACCTTGGCAGCCATTGCCAACCCTGTTTCCCACCTGAGGGAAAACAGAGGTTTATGGAAATCGTGTTTTCAGCTACTTTTTCTAAGTAGTGACAAAATATGATGCAAATTAAAAATACATAAATACAGTGAGGGTTAAAAAAATAATAGGCTCATTTGTATGTCATAAGTCATGAAAGCTGAAAAAAATAGGTAAAAGAGGAAAAATGAAAAGTTAAATGAACACAAAGCCCTCCTTTTCTGACCCTTCCAGATCAACTGTCGTATTGGCAGGTATGAAGCAGATAACCCTATGATGACGGCTCCCATAAAGACTTTCTTAGAAGAATGCTACTGTAACCTGACTCATATGGCTTTTTATTAACAGTTCACCCCACTTAATTGGTAACTGAAACAAAGTCAATTTTGCAGGAACAAGTCTCTGCTAAAGTCTTGTAGAAATAAATCAATATAACTTGTTATTTCTTGATAAGTGATTCATTCTTTAATTTCTATCCCTCTCATTTCAAATATACTATTAAGCATTTAAATGATTTCATGTCATGAATTATAAATCACAGTAATCCCTAGTCCAGTTATAGTTTTAAGCAAACGGATGTTAGTTTCGTTGCAGGTTGGCACCAGACAACAGATAAAAAGAGTCACAGATAAAATACTAAAACAGGCCAAGAGGCAGGATGGTGGGCCAGAACACATCTCAGATTCAACTCCCAGTTGCTCAGTGGTCCAGATGCATCATTTACAAAAAAAAAAATTTTTTTCAGCCTCAGTATTCTTCCATTCATCTTGACTCAACATCTCAGAGTCATTCCTTTCTCATCCTCAAAATCCAGTCTGTTATGACTCACTTCCAAATCAGCTGCTGCCTCTCCTTCAGAAAGCAGCCCTTCCACATGGCGGGGGCAGGGCCCCAGTCATCTGCCGGGGTGCACATCCTGTGATCCTCTATTTGTCCTCAGTTCCATCCACTAAGACACCCTTCACATTTCCAAGAGTTAATGAAACAAAATGTTTCTGCCCCGAGGCAAGAAGAAATAGTTCATCTTAGGGGCACATTAGCACCGGGAAGACGCCCTCTCCCACTGACCCTGACCTGGAGCCGCCAGAAGCCACCAAGTCAAAGCTCAGAATCCTCTGGGGCTTCAGACAGTTTATCCTAGAAGAGCAGAGCACCTGCGCCTTGTCACTGAGTAGTTTCCTATGCCAAGACCTTCTTTAAGGTATAAATTTACTTCTTGTGAAAAACAAACAAATAGAACCATTACAGTGATTAGCCCATTACAGTCAAAGATAACTCTTTGCTTTCAATTTTTGCAGCTGTTTCAAGATAACTTTCCTACCCTTTATCCAACTACTTTCAGAATAAAAAGTACGAAATCTCTAAATGAGGAAGTGGGAGTGGAATGAACGGCCAAAGTGCATGTCATCGGTCATGATACCACTGGCACAGGAGTTACGGCAAAGAGCAGACAACCAAGGTGAGGGTCCAGCACCGTCTCCAGACCGATCGACTCAGGATACCACCAGACGCGCAGTATGCCCTCCAGCTGTGTGTGGCCCTCACGGCAAAGGTAAAACACAAATGTGTTTGAAAGCACCACTCCTTTCACGGAAGCTTAACGTCAGGATGTGTTTTCTCAATCAGGGGACACTGAGAACCAGTACAAGCACTGCTATGTGCAGGTCCTCCAATTTCATCCCCTTTCGAAGTGGTCCTTTCTCCTGAACGTCTCAGAAGTGCTGGTCTAAGGCACAGTCCAGTGCCTTCTCAGCCAAAAGGCCAAGACACCAGGGGGGAAGCCGCGATCTAAGGCAAAGCTTCATGAACTTCTGTGCTGTCCTGCCATATTCAAATCAAAGGCGGGGGGGGGGGGGGGGGACTCTTACTAATCCCAGTCCTCTTGAATGACTAAATTTTAAGTCTTTGACTGGGGACATCCTTTGGGAATATAAGGAAGACCTACGTATGTTGTGGGACTTCAGAGATCTACGAAGGAAGTTGGGAGCTGCTAGCTCTGGGCATCAGCGTTGAAATTCCTCATTTCAACAGGGGTTCAGTTCTATCTATCAGGGTGCAACTGCTAACAACTGCCGACATCCAAGGTCCTCCCAGAAGGCTGCCTCTTCCTCCCTGGGATGTACGAGCAGGGGAAACAATCACTGTCTGCATGACTGAACTATTTCATCCTTGCTGGTCAGGCCAGCTGCTCTAAAGACCCAGATTCCCTAGGGTAACATTAACACAAGGCCTTCTACCTCCTCTGCTATAGTTTCTCCAACAACTCATAAGGTATTTTAGCAGCCTCAGCCACCGGATGTCCACCTGATGCAATTTCACTTGGGCCCATAAATATTAACATGAAAGCTGCACTTCAGTGCAAATGTGTTCTCTTGCCAACAGAGATTAAAGAAGTTTTTGCTAGAAACACACAATCTTTCTCTACTGAGGAAAAAGTAAAGAAAATATCAGTGTGCAGTTAATCAACTGCAACGTGGATCTTAAAAATTATTTTTTATTGCACAAGTTAAGTACTTATCAGAAAAATTAAAATGCAGATAAGCAAAAAGATTAAAATTTAGTCATAATCCTATCATTCAGATAGTCCTGTTAAAATTTTGTAGTATGTATTTCCAAAGTCCATACATACATCTTTCCCTCTATATATATGCGTGTAGATGAGTATGTGTATTTACGTACATACCTGTGTGTACATGCACAGGTATAGGAACACACACACACACACACATACACACAAGGAAGTGTTTACAAGAAATCTTTAACTCAAAGTCGTTCTCCTGTCTTGTATTCAGAAAAACTGACTCTCTCAGAAGCATCTTGTGAGCAATTAAATGGTCCACAGGGCCATTGAATAGTACTTGTATTTCTGGGAGAAATGGATATAAAAACAGGGACTGTGACTCGGATGCCCCTTCTTGGTTCAGGAAGGAGATATGAGGACAAAAGCAGGAAAAAGGAGAGAGTACCTCAGCCCCAGAGCTGAACTAGCACACAGCTTGCTCTTCCTGCTCCTCACGTGGATTCGCAAAAAGTCAGGAAGGGACGCAGCCAGGACAGGTAGCAGAGTCAAAAGAAAAGAAAAGAAAAGAAAAGAAAAGAAAAGAAAAGAAAAGAAAAGAAAAGAAAAGAAAAGAAAAGAAAAGAAAAAAAGACCCACTTCTGGGACCTTACTTCATATATTCCTGTCATCTCATGCATTTACATCAACTCTATCAACAGTAGCAACCTTAAGTTAAAGATTATATAGAAAGAATAGAGGAGAGAGGAACTGAAATCTTTCAAACACCCTATATATCACTGATTAAAGGTGATTATCTTAAGAAATGTAATTCATCTTCTCTGCTGTATAAGGAAAATATGTCTCCTCTGAGATCAGGTTTACTGCCACAATTTTAAAAATTAAAGAATGTATCTAAGTTTATCATCTAACTAATGGTTCACATTATTGGAGAGTTTATGTCAGTGCTTAGAAGTAAAACTCTCTAGCCATTTTTTAAAACATCCTTTCATAAATATTTCATAAAATTAAAACCAGGGAAAAAGTCCAGAAAGTTGCAAACATCAAAGTTATGGAGTCTAAGCTAAGCCTATTTAAACAGATCTTAGCTTGTGACCAGTTGTTTTCTTCCACATCAAATATCAAATACATTTACCTCCGTAATAGCTACTTTATATATTACCACAGAGGAGTTGTATATTATATGCTTCATATACATTATACATTAATACATTGTATATTACCACAGCAGTACATCTTCAGATTTTTATCGTCACTTCATATCAAACTTCAAAAGTAAATGGAAATAGCACATTACACTACAAATGAGTAAAATATTACCAATCTCTGAATACATGGTACACTTACTAATGCTGACAGCAGTGAAGACATAGACATGGAATATGTTTTTAAAATATGTTACAATAATTTAAAAGAACAAACTATCCTAAAATATTATACACTGCTCTACAGTATTAAACGTGCAGAAGTTAGCCGTACAACCACAATAATGAATCACAGGGCACTTACAATGAAGTAGAACTCTCTGTCTGGTCCTCTGGGCAGAGCATCAATTTAAACACCATCTCTTCCAAAATGTCTCCAAGTTCACTCCAAGTGCCCTGTGTCCACTCCCTCACCTCAACTCATAACCTCATCTTCTGAGATACCCCCTTGTTCCTTTATACGGCTTTGAGGCATTTCCCGTAGTGCTGATTTTTACGCTTCTTGGTTTAGTGTGTTTTACCACAACTATTCCATTTTTGTACAAGCTGAATCCTTAATTGGATTCCAGAGTCTATGGATTTTAAATGTTTGCATTTGTCCCAGTGCTAAAATAAGATGGTCATTCAAGAAAGATCCATTGCATAAAAAAACTTGTTCTAAGTCCTTGAGCTCAAAGAGTCAGCCCTCTTTGGTAGAGAGGCTGTGAGGACTTGAACAGGGAGGTCAGTAGGTGTGTTCACAAGAGCTAAAAAGAGTGCAACAAGGGAAAACAAGAAATGAGTCTGGTAAAAAGACAGACAATGCTTCTTGGAAGCCAGGTTGTGTGGGGGGGCAGGGGGGGATGGCATGTGTCAGATCACACATGCTGATGGGAAACCAATCCCATGAAGGATGGATGAAGACATCCACCAAACTGACTCGTTAAGAACAGAGGCCAGTACAAGCGACTGCAGGGCAGAGATGGGGCTGGTCTGCAGGTGCTCGTGTAGCAGGAAGAGTGATCAACACGCTAGCAATCAGAAAAACCAGATGAGATAAAGAGGAAAACCATCTCCAAGGTGACTACAATCTGCGATCCTGTCACTGGTTGGTAGTAGTGGTTAAGGGCACTTTTATATAATTTTCAAATGAAATCTCTTATTAGGAACTCTGAAGTGTCAAAGGAACAAAACAATTATGAATTTTGATTATCTTAAGAAATGTAATTCATCTTCTCTGCTGTATAAGGAAAATATTGTGTGCATCACTTAATGAAATACAGCAAACTGGTGCCAGATGCTTTTAAATCATTGTGCTTAGATTTCAATCGCAAGAAAATGCGCATTTATAAATGTAATCTGGCCACCCGCCCCTGGGGGGTGATTTAAGAATTTCTTTACTTACTCACTCCATACTTCCTAATACATGATTTTGAAACTGCCAAACAAATTAGACAGAGATGATATTCGTTGGGATAAAATTTAAAATCCATGTACTTTTTCTCAAAGAAAAGAGAGAAAATAGTACCCCTGGCAGAGAAACTATTATTCAGTAATAAAATTGTTTTCTTCATTGTCCCTTTCTTAGCAACTGAAAAAAATAAAATCTCTTCTTAATTTCAGCTAAAGGAAGATGAAAATGCAAGGAAAATCATAGGAATACTATCCCCAGTATATTCTCTTTCTGAAGTAAAGCGGTTTTTTTCCATTAAAAATATTAAATCTGCTCTCTAACTCACACATGGGCAGAAAACTAACATAATGGCAAGAAAAAGTTTAACAAAGTGGATGGCAAATCTATGACATAGATTTTTCTCACATGTTCTTATCTGTCAGTCAAAAAGCCGAGCAAGTACGTGATAGTATAGCTTGTACACACAGCTCTGAAATAGCGAAGCATAACACATAGTCCAGAGATGAGCAGGCTGCATCTCAAAGTATACTTCTCTCTGACCGAGTACCAGAGAAACGGGCTATTCTCTCTAAAAGGATCTGAAAAGATACGGCATTTTAAAGGTATCAACGGCAGCTCTCTATGAAGGAGAGGGAAATTTAAGCAGGATTAGGCCACGGGCCACCATTGGTAGGTTTTGTAAGAACAGTCTTAGGACATAATTTTGAGGGATAGTTAATGCCCTTTGAAAATGTGCCTATTAAAGGCTATCTACAATTTTTGTGTGAAATTATTGCCCCTCATCAACAGGGCTCTCTAATGGAATTGTTGATAAGCTTAACCACTATACATGGGCACAGAGTCTACTACTTTAATGGAAACAGTCAATGCCATGACCAGGACAGAACATATTTAGTAGGGAAACTGGAAATTTAATTTCAATCAGATGAACAAAAAAAAAAATGAAAAAGAACGCTTGAAGTGGTAGCATAAAAAACACCAGCGATTAAAAACATTTGGAACCTTCGCTTACCCTTCAAAGGCATTTGTTGCCATGGTTTTTAAAGACCTCTGAAAGCTTCAGCTGTGTCCACAAGAGCTGCCAAGAAATAGGGGTTCTATACAGATTTTATTTGTCAGGTGCATTTTGTCTTAATTATCTCTAAGATAAAGATTACTTGGCCAAAAGATTTAAAAAAAGAAGAGCCACTGTCATTTCACACGTAGGAAGGCTATGATTTTGCTTCTCCAAGCCCTTCTTGAAATGCACGCGGGCGTGTGTGCACGTACCTGTACCTCCCATATTCATCCTGTAGCATTAAAGAGCAACTAGCACTTAAAAGCTCACAGGGATGGCATTCTTACACGGAAGGGGGTTTTCAGGTTTCAAATGTTGGGCTTGTGCCTTTTCCTCTGTTGAAAACCAGGAGCCAAACATCTGGCAAATTTACCAATATCTGGAAGTAAGACCTTTCTTTTTGAAAGTTTCATTATAAGTGCTTTCCTTTGAAAATTACATGATAGCTCGTACACACACACACACACACACACAAACTCTTCTGCCCTTTGGCCTCAATAATCTTATTTCTTGGTTGCACAATTCACATGTTTCTGAGTCCAGAAAGATGCCTATGGATCCCCTGAGGGTTAATAATTTGGGGAGGGAAGCTTACTCTTTATTTGAAAATCATAAAAATGCTTCTATTTGTCCCTGTAGTTTAGTATTTGCCCAGCTTAGTGTGCTGGCTGCCACCAGCATGTTCTCTCCAAAATGATCCGATCCTGGAGGGCAGCATTTGGCCCTGTTGGGCTAACGTGTGATTTTTTTCTGTTTAGAAGGGACTTGAACATACACTTTTAATAATGAGAGTGCTTCTTACAAGGTTTTGGTAAGATGCAGGGGATTCTTGTATTATTATGAGGATCAAGAGGAATGTATGGGGGGGATTACTTCTTAATTATTAATAACGGACAACCTTCAGAAAGTAGTTAAATCATTCATTTCACTGTTTTTTTTTTAATTAATTGAGGAAATTGATGCCAACCCCACCCCGGGACTATGTGCAAAATGCTGCCTCTGTTTCTGGACTGCTGGATAATTCTCTGATGTCCAGCTATCATGTCTAAGTATGTCTGGCATTGAACTTAGTCTATCCCTCTCTAACTGGCCTTCCTCTTGATTTTCCTAGTTCTGTTTGCCCAGTTTCACCATCATCTTCCCTCTGCTTTGGAACCTCTTTAACTCCTTTCCCAGGTATTCCACACTGAATCATCTTAAAACAATGTAGGCTCTTTCATTATAATATCCTTCTTTCTGCTCTTTTTTTCCCATTTCACAAATACCAAAAGTCCAGATTTCTTAGTACGTCTAAGGTATTGGAGTATCAGCCAAATTCGTCCTCATGCTTTCATCCTCTCCCATCTCGGTTCTCTCCTGTACACCCCTGACAGGTTAATCTTAAGTAAAGACCATTGTCATCTCTCCCCCATGACTGAACAAATGTAATGGTTTTCTGTTGCCTAAAGCAAACTGATCCTAATCTTCCTTTCATTCTTTTATGTATTCATTGAGTGACTCCCATAATATGAAGCCTTGATTTGGGCCTTGCCTTTGCTGGACGCACAGTCAGTAAGGGAAAGACACATAAACACAAGTGGAGGCAGACCTCAGAGATACTGCAGGCTGGCTTCCAGACCACTGCAATAAAGTGAATGCAGCAATAAAGAGAGTCACACGGTGGGAAGGGATAGACTGGGATTTCAAAATTGTAGAATAGATAAATAAGATTATACTGTATAGCACAGGGAAATATACACAAAATGTTATGATAACTCACAGAGAAAAAAAGTGACAATGAGTGTGTATATGTCCATGAATGACTGAAAAATTGTGCTGAACACTGGAATTTGACACAACATTGTAAAATGATTATAAATCAATAAAAAATGTTAAAAAAAAGAGAGTCAGACGAATTTTTTGGCTTCCCAGTGCAGATAAAAGTTATGTTTACACTATACTGTCATCTGTTAAGTGTGCAATAGTATTATGTCTAAAAAACAATGTACATAACTTAATTTAAAAGCACTGTATTGCTAAAAAATTCTAACCATCATCAGAGTCTTCAGCAAGTCGAAATTCTTTTGCTATGGAGGGTCTTGTCTCAATGTTGTTGGTGGATAACTGATCAGAGTGATGGCTGCTGAAGGTAACAATTTCTTAATATAAGGTAACAATGAAGTTTGCTGCATCAATTGACTTTTCCTTTGACTTAAACACTTAGGGGCCACTTAGGGTTATTAGTTGGCCTAATTTTAATATTATTGTGTCTCAGGGAATAGGGAGGCCCATGGAGAAGGACAGAGACTAGGCAATAGCTCATCAGTGGAGCAGTCAGAACACACAACATTAATCAATTAAGTTTGCCATCTTATATGGGTGTGATTCATGATGTCCCAAAACAATTAACAATAGTAACAGTAAAGATCACTGATCGTAGATCACCATAACAAATATAGCAATAATGAAAAAGCTTGAAATATTGTGAGAATTACCAAAATATGACACGGGACACGAAGTGAGCAGATGCTCTTAGAATAATCGCACCAATGGACTTGCCAGAAGGGTTGCCACAAACCTTCAATTTGTTAAAAAAAAATACAGTATCTGCAAAAAGCAATAAATTGAAGTACAATAAAACAAGTTTGGCTGTACCTGCAATCTTAGGCAATGGAAACAAAGTACTGTCATCCCTCAGTATCTTTGGGGGATTGGTTACAGGATCCCCCCTGAATACCAAAATCCGCAGATGCTCAAGTACTTTATATAAAATCATTCTAACGTTCGCATATAACCTGCACACACATCCTCCAGTATACCCTATATCATCTCTAGATTACTTATAATATCTAATACAATGTAAATGCAAATAGTTGTAAATGTTATGTAAACTCTGTGTACATAATTGCTAGCACCTGGCAAATTTAAGTTTTGCTCTTTGGAAATTCCTGAATTTTGAATGCTTTCAATCAGGGGTGAGTTGAACCCACAGATTCAAAGTGTTGTCTATAATACGGAGGAGCAGAGGGCAGAAGTTTGATGACAATCACTTTTGACTTGAATGAGAAGAAATTTTACAGGTAAATCTGGAAAGAGATTCCCAGCAAAGAAATGGAATGGTTATATTTGAGTAACAACAAGTAGTCTAGTCTAGAGCGTCTATTTCAGAAGTAGAAACAGTGCCTTTAAAACGGCTAGAAGGCAGGCTAGAGCAAGAGTGTGGAAATCCTTGAATGGCTGGTTGTCTACAGATTATTCCAAGGGTCATGAAAGTCATTTAAGAATTCTGTACAAAGTATTGATATGACTGATTAGTGACCTGCTAACATGAATAGACTGTCGGTGTGCAGAATGAGTTGGAAGAGGGAAAAGAAATGAAGTGAATGGCTTAAGCGAAAAAAGAAGGCAAGTGCAGCCTCTGTGGAGGACAGTATGGAGGTTCCTTAAAAAACTAAAAATAGTTTACCATGTGATCCAGCAATCCCACTCCTGGGCATATACCCGGAGAAAAATAAAATTCAAAAAGACACATGTACCCCAGTGTTCATAGCAGCACTATTTACAATAGCCAAGACATGGAAACAACCCAAATGTCCATCAACAGATGACTGGATAAAGAAGATGTGTGTATATATACAATGGAACACTACTCAGTCATAAAAAAGAATAAAATAATGCCATTTGCAGCAGCATGGATGGACTTGGAGAATGTCATACTCAGTGAAGTAAGCCAGAAAGAGAAAGAAAAATGCCATATGATACCACTTATATGTGGAATCTAAAATAAAGACACAAATACACTACTTATTATTTATAACTTACATGATTGATTTCTTGAATACGTGTAAGCACATTTGATTGTCCTTTATGATTGTATTATGACATTCTACTGGCTCTTACTTTGTGGTTGGCTTTATTCTTTTGATAACTATGTAAGTTTAAAAAGCTAAAGCTCTAATCTGTTCTTAGAAACAATGATCAGTACATATATTTAAACTAAAAAATGTGCAGTATATTGTATATATGTATTTACATGCAATATAATGTATATGTGCAGTCAAAAAAAAAGGCGAAAGGAAAAATTAAATTATTGCAATGATTCTGGTGAAAGTTAATGAGGGAAACTCCAAGTGGTGGGAATTGGACAGACAGACTTTTAAGAGATAAATTCAATAGAACTACACAACAGTCCATGGGGGGAAGGACTATGAAGTAAAAGATGAAGACAACTTAACTCCAAGGTTTTGAGTGTGGATGCTTGAGGGAATGGTGAGGGGATGGATGTAAAAGGAGGCAAGAGGAGTGGTTAGTGTCAGACGGAGACACACCAGTGTCACTAAGGAGAAAGGCTGGTGCAGGAGCTGGACTTGGGAGGCACTTACATAGCTCTTTTACATACTTCACATACATACACACATAGATGATTTACATACTTTAGGTCTTAAATACTGTTCCCTGGGGCTGCCATAACAAAGTACCACAAATGGGTAAATTAAAACAACACAAAGTATTGCCTCACACTTCTGGAGGCTGAAGTCTGAAATCGAGGTGTCAACTGAGCCACACTCCCTCCAAAACCTGCAGGAAAGAATTACTTGTCTCTTTCTGGCTTCTTTTCTGGCCAGCAATCCTTGGTGTTCCTTGGCTTATAGATGAACCACTTCAATATCTCTCTCCATCGTCTCATGGGGTTCTCCTCCCTGTCTCTGTGTCCAGATTTCCCTCTTCTAATGAGAACATTAGTCATGTTCGATTAAGGACTCAGTCTATTCTAGCACAATCTCATCTTAACTAAATGCATCTGCAATGACCCCATTTCCAAATGAGGTCACATTTTGAGGTACTGGAGATGAGGATTTCAAAGTGTCTTTTGGGAGGACACAATACAACCAATCAAGCAATAACAGGTATGTATGAGATTGCTTAGAAAACTAAGTGGAGAAAAGAATGAAAAAGTGACAGGAACAGAGGCTGCAGACTCTGAAGAATGCCTGTTTGTAGAGAGATGAAGAGAGAAAATAAAGAGGCAGAGAGAGAACAGTAAGCCCTCCATCCTTTCACGGCTGATTGACTCACTTTCCACTGAGCATATCTTGGGTTATGCTATTTCAGATTCCTGGAATTCTTTTCCAAACTTCTTATTGCCTGTGAAATCCTCCATCTCTTCCTGGGCCTATATCAAATATGCCACCAGCATTAACACTTCTCTTTCCAGCCTTACCCGATGACATGGCTCCCTTCTTGGAGGTCCTCTAGCATGTTTTAGTTACCATTCTGTCGACTTCTTGCCATATTCAACCATTTAACAGATATGTGCCCAACATGACTATAGGCATGGGAGCTATAGCAACAGACAAGGCAGACCAGATTAGAAATCAGCTCTCACTGAGCATCCATGCGGATTTGGGCAGGAATATGTGGAGATGGCACCTGGTGAGAATGGATAACAACCAATCAAATGAATAAATTTAGAAGTTCATTAAAGATTTAAGGAGCTTAAAGAAAAATCAGACAGATGTTAAAAAAGAAAATAAACTAGAGGCAAAGTTTGTAAAGCTACTTTTGGTGAGTTAATCAGAGGAGACTTCTCTGAGAAAGTGATCTTGGAGAGAGTTCCAAATGGCAAGAAGCCAGCCAAGTAAATTTCTGGGTGTTGCAAGCAAAGGTACAAAGGGAACCACATGTCCTACAGTCCTGAAAAATGAACATGTTTGGTGTGTTGGGGGAAGAGAAAGAAGGCCAGAGTGGCTGGATTACAGTGAACAAAGAGCAAAGTAAGCAGGCATAAGACCATGTGGAGTATTTTAAGCCACAGAAAGGAATCTGCACTTTAAGTGCAGTGAGTGTTTTAAGCACAAGACCGTATGACCTCATTCATATATCTAAAAGATCTCTCCTGCTGTTGAGTGGAGACTAAACTGCAGAAGGGCAAGTTGGGAAATATGGGGACCGAAGATTTGGTATTTTTGTGTGCATCCACTGCTAGGGTCAACTCTGAGCCATACCTCTGAAAGAACTCAAGATAAAATAGTTAGGTACTGAGAGAGCTGCCTCCCCTTCTACCCCGTCCTCTGGTCTTTCCTAGACAGGGGCGCACATGTCAAGACAGAATGAGACTGGAAAGGGGACACTAAGTATTAAAAACTAATCCACCTTGGGTAAACAAGGGTGAGTTCCTAAGAACAAAAGAACTAACTTCCCTTTTAACAGACCAGCTGAACGGGTCTGAGGTTCTTCAGAAAGTCAGTCTCTGCTCACACTCCGCAGCCGTTGAAGGAGCTATCCAGGGTGCTGGACTCTCACCCTGACGCTTCTAAGGCCTAGTGGGTCAGGCCATTGGTTATCCTTGTTGGCCCTGCGGACCCCACAGTACTGAACCATAACCAGACTCCACCCTGACAGCATGCCCTCTGGTCTTAGCTAAACTTTAAGCCAGCACCGGCCTGGGCCCTGTCTGCTCAGGGTGATGTCGAGCATCTTCTATACACGCCTTAAGAGAGAGAATCTAAAGTGGCAGGTAGCATAGCTGGGGTGTACAGATAGGCTAGAGCCTCCACGGTGCCTCATGACCACCTATAAGAGCAGATCGTAATATGGTCTTTATAATATTTATTCATAATATTATGAACATAACAATACAAGAGAAGCAGTGAGATCCACGGAGTCCTTTCTCCTTGGAATAATATTCAAAGGCAGTATGTGGCTGCTGAATGGATAATCAAATCTGCTTATATAACACACCCAAAAGTCTCTGCCTACAAGCAACAATGTTAAGGAACACTGTCTCTCTCCCTGCAGTGTTTAGTAAATTCACAGACTGTCCAATTTCACTCACCTTCTTAAATCATGTCCTTGACTTTGCTTTAAGAAAAAAAAGTATGTTCAACTGGAGGCCATTACTCAATTTCTTGAGTAATCAAGTTCATACACTAAGTAGTGGATGAACATTTGTATGCTTTCAAGTCAAACACTTTACCTCTTCAACCAAAACACTTAGAGCACTAGAGTAATGTGATGGATACTCATTTCTAGCTCTCTTCTTAAGTAACAAGAAATCAGGAAGAGCTACAGCATCTTCAGAACTTTCTGCCTGCACCCTGTCAGACCCTTCACTGTCTGCAAATAGGTTTGAGGGGCAGCGTGATTTGTATTGAGTCACAGAAGTTCAGTAAAACTTTTTAGTTCCAAGTTATCAAGACTCTGATGAGAAAGACTATTGCTCTGGTATTTCCCTTTCATATGCACAAACAAATCAGATACATGGAAATGCCATTACAATCAAAAGGAAATAAATTACTTTGTTTTTACACAGTCTAAGCATGGATACATGGCCTAGAAATGTCTTTGTTTAATCGAGTGGCATATTAATTTTGTTAAGTTTTATTCACAGAACTCCCCAAACTCCATCTTATCTCCTGGTCTTTGCTCATACACTCAGTCCCCTTCTCACGTGACTGCACACCCATCTCGTCCTTCTTCATTCTGCTCTCTTGACTCATCCCCCAGACTTAACTCTAATTCAGGAAACACTCCCTGCGAGCTAGACTCAGCCCCCACCAGGAATGAGCGAAGCTTGGACTCCTGTAAGACCCGCACTCACCCTCCCCCTGATACTTGTCACACTGTAATTTAATTGCTGGTTTATTTGTCCGTCTCTCCTACTATTTTAAAGCTCTGGCGGGGTAAGGACAGTGCCCTTCCTATAACTGTATCTCCAGGGCCTCACTAGTGCTTTGCCTAGTTGAGGCATTCACTGGATAAATTAATAAAGCAATGACTTTATAAATGTTAAGGTCCCTCCCTGTCTTTAGAAGTTCATAACGCTGCCTTGTTTCTTTCTAGGCTTCCTGCAGAACTCTGGACTCAGTAGTCATCTCATTTAAGAAACCTTATATAAATGACTTCAGACCTTGATAAGTAAGAAGTTTCTGAAGCCATGTAGAAATTGCATTTGCATGCAATTTATACAGTACAATTTATAGTACAATGAAATTCTTCTACTCAGTCTGTATATACAAGATGGAGCTCAGATATATATTCTAACCACCAAAGAATAAGCAAGAATTTTTTTTAAATATTTGAACTTGAGATCATGCCATAGCAATAAAATATTCATTTATAAGCTTAAATTTTCGTCATTGGATTTTTCTAGGTGTATTTTTTTCTGTTTTCTGTTCTGACGTCTTAATGACTTGGACAATACTGAGTTTGATGTGGTGGTATGCAGCACACTTCTAAATGCCGAGCACACATGCTGAAATAATTTGTGAAAACACTGCCATGGCTCCTTGGAGGAAGATCCTTCCTACTTTCAATCTCAGTAATTTTATATCTGTAATTGACAGTATTTTCTTTTCTGGTATTCACCCACTGTTGTCCCAATTTGCATCACAGACTAGCACTTTACACTGACTTACCTAATTCCATCATGAGAACAAGTATCTTGCCTCCTCAGATAAACTTCCCAAATAAACTCGAATTTGTGCAATTATAGATTATGTCTCACACTTATTTTTGTTTCCCTCAGAACATCTAACACAGGTACAGAGTAAGTTCTCAATAAGCACGAATAAGCAAATGTTTGATGTAGAAACTGTCTATTCCCTTTTCATGCATTAAATCAAGAGTCAGCGAATTACAGCCCACAGGCCGGCTCTAGACAGTTACCTGTTTGTGCGTATAAAGTTGTATTGGAGCACACCCATTTATTTAAATATTGTCTATGGCTCTTTGCAGGTTACAGTGGCAGAGATGAGTAGCTGCCACAAAGACCACATGGCCTGCAAAAGCCTAAATAGTTACTCTCTGTTCCTTTACAAAAAACTTCACTGACTCCTGCTCTAAATCATTTTTACAGATGAGGGAACTGAGCCTCAGATAAATGACATGTCCAAGTTTAGCTGAATCTATCCACCAAGTCTACCTCTGTCAGATCATTTTTCCATTCTAGATTAAATGCTTGGGGAAAATAATAGGGTTTTTTAGATTGTATAAAATCAAATAAACAGGAAAATCACAAATGAAGATGGCTATAACAAGACCTTTAAGGGTTTAGACTAACTTAAACCAAAATATAAATAACATTTTTCTCAATTAAGACAGTATCAGCTAGTAAAATTAAATAATCTATTTTGATACATAATATATACATATAACTTTACTGTCAGATAATATTACAAATTTTATTAAAATTCTAACCAAGAAGTCCAAGTCTTACAGTAGATTTCCAAAGGATGTTGAAAGTAATAGTTGTCAAAAAAATGCTTTTAAAATGGACCAAGTTGACCTCACACACTACTCTATTAAGATTGAATAGCCTTTTTTAAAAAATCCATCCCACTGAATGAAAGGAAAAATAAAGACTGTGTGTCAACCCCCAGCTTTCACCCCATATCAGGGCTAGCCTTTTTTAAAAAATCCATCCCACTGGCAATGAAAGGAAAAATAAAGACTGTGTGTCAACCCCCAGCTTTCACCCCATATCAGGGCAGTGAAGAGCTTCAGCAAAAAGTCTATGAGAGTAGTGATTCATTCTTTATTCAAAAGTGTCTTGGATCAGTACCTATTAATTTAGCAGACTCCGGTTTTTAACAAGTTACTCAAGTCTCAATTTCCATAAAGGCAATCACTAAAACTCCATCAGAAATATTCTTAGTATTTACATATTAAACTTTGCTTAAGCTGAAAAGATAAAGGAATAAGAACAGAGAAAAATGGTCCACTATTAAGACAAAACATTAATTCAGTTAGCTCTCTTCCTGTTCCTGTCAGACAAAGGGTCTTTAGCATAGATATTGTAGGTAGTGGAAATGATTGATGTTTCCCCCAGGGTACCCTGTATAGTGCAACAATAAGGACACTCCTGGAGTAGAAATAAAATGTAGCCGGCAGTCTACCAGAGAAGCTGCTCTTGGTAAACTACATACAAGAAAAGCATCAAGACAGACAAGCCAATGAAATGTTACAGGTGTATACTTAATAACTGCTTGGTACACATAATACAACCCTTATTACAAGTCACCAGCCATTGAGTCTCCTCATTTTAGCAAAAGGTCATGTCATCCATAGAGACAACAAACAGATAGAAGAAGAGCAAGAGAAGAACGAGTTAATTTAGAACTGGTCTGGAGCAAAGGTCAGAACAGAATGCTTCTCTGCACGAAGCCAAGTTGGAGAAATAATTATGTATAGATAATTAATATCACACTATATCATATAAGCCTAGTTGCCTGCAATGCATAAAGATCCACCTGCCGTTCCCCAATCATGGCATGGACAGTATCTCAGAGACCCAGCTATTGAAATCTTCTTCCTGTAGATTTGCTCAAGACTGTTTAGATCTTGCCAAAAGGAGGGAGCATAATTACTCAGCCACAACCGCCCTGACATCTGCCAAATCTGTCTCCTGGGATCCTGTCTCTTCCCCCTGTTTTACCATAGACACCACTGGACCTACTAGGTATCAGTGTTTTGTACAAGTGGCTCATCATATGCCTTCCTCAGTTGCTTCCCCTTAGGACTGAAAATGGAATACGTTGTTTTAAACATACTGTTACCTTGAATACTTCTCTTGAAGAAGGCCTTACAGCCTTCGCAAGACCAAACTCCATAATGGTAGCCCGAGGCGTAGTCATTGCACACGGCACAGTAGCGTGTCTCCTTGGCAGATTCCATGGCCACGCTTCCCTTGTCACCGGTGCTGGCCAGTCTCTCTCTGCCACCCTGGCGCCGATTATCTGCATTTGGCCTGGGGAAGAAAATAGGAAGAGAAAAACAAAAACAAAAAAAAACCCAGTGAATCCATTAACATTAGAAAAACAAAACACGCACTCTCCTCTAAAGAATTAGAGGCCTGGAAGATGCAGCAGATCCACTTTATTCTGACATTTTGAAATAATGAATCATAATGTAAGCTAATCTTTCATTACTTCTTGCTGTCTGTTGCAGCAAAAGGTGTTTGCCTATTACATTAACCTTGAGGGGAAATTGTTCATTGCAAACTTGCTTAAAAAATGGACTGCCTACACTAGAATATATTATCCAGAAAATGACAAAATGAAATAAACTGGTTTCTAATAGAATTTTTTTCTAATAGAATTATTTTTTTCAAGGATTCACAATTAATTAAGAACCATTACAGACCAATGCTCATTCCGATTCTAGACCACAATAAGGGTCTTTGGGAAATGAAGACAAAGCATAAAACAGCTGGAACATCTGAAACTCAGACGACCTGATGAACAACATAGAACATGTGCAGAAAGACAACTCAAATTTTTATGTCACTGTTACCAGGTAACCCTGGGTATCAGTTGTTATAATTTGACTATAATTTGAGGACCCTATTCAATATTCAATACTCCTCTTTAAGAACATGTAGAAAGAGAAAAACAGAAGAATACAAATGGTTACACCAACCTTGAAAAATTTCATGGAGGGAGCACATCCCAGAAAAGAAACAGAATTCAGAGTCAGAAAGTTCTGGGAGAACCAAGGAAATGGGGAAGTAAAAGGTTTAAAGAAGTAGAAAGCTTTAAGAAGGAGAACATAGTCAGTAGTGCCAACAAGGCAAAAACATCCAAAACAACCAGGATTGATAAGGCAAAGCTGGATTTGAAAAGGAGGGCACTCAGCAAGGCATTTTGGGAGAGAGAATGGGCACAAGTCAAAACCAGTGGGTGGAAAGTAGATGGAATATAAGGAAATGAAAAGGAGTGAAGGCCATTCCTTTGAGAACTTGGATGAGAATGGGAAGAGAAAGAGATAGGGTCGTCATGAAAGAATGTAAAGATAAGAGAGAAAAAAAAAAAAGATGTTGAGAATGGAAGGGACCTGAGAAGGTCTCATGGAGACTGAAGGGAATGGGCCAGTAGAGAGGGAATGGTGGAAGGTATGAAGAGAGGGGAAAGAAAACAAAGTCAAGAAGCAGAGCAAGTGGGATGAGAGGCACAGGTAGAAGGCAAGGTGTCAGTGACGACCCTTGAAGAAGATAGAGAGAAAAGAGGTAAGCAGAAAGGTAGATGAGGCTAAGTTTGCGTGTCTCAGCTGACCAAGCATAGAAGCAGAAACTATACTGGCCCAGGATTTGCTAAGCATGTGCAACTGATTAAAGGTGGTAGAAGGGAATTGGAGTGTTATACGGCCAGAGCACACAGCACAGTGCCTGGGATGGAGCTGCACTCAGTAACATCTTGAGATGAATGAACAGAGTGTTCCAGGGTATATATGGAAGAAAAGAAGCAAAAAATTATTGGAAAGAGAGATAGAATGAAGCCTATGACATTTAAAAAACAGAAACAAACCAGGATGAGATAAAGTGAGTTGAAGATAGAGCTTTCAGGGTCTCTTGGTGAAGGAAGCTCACGTTTCCTGCTTCCCACTGCCCACCCAAACAGCCAGACCACCCTGATTGTCAACAGTCCTTCCCCTCACAAGCCTCGTCTTTCCTTTTAGCTCAAATCTTACAACCTTCCCCACTCCCACTCATTACCAGTGACCGCAATCTTGTGGCGGTGGCTCTCAAACTACATTTGTCATAATATTCACAAAATACTGGCTCCTTGGGTGGAGTACATCTGACTTTGCCATTTTTTCCCATTCTAAATGACTTAGCTCTTCATTTGGCAGCCTCAAATAGGAGTCCTTTACTTTTTAATATCCTTAGAGAGCGCTGCCTTGCAGTTTTCAATTCTAATTTCTATTCTGTTACCCATCTCTTTCCATTTCATCACCGTGCCGTCAACACCACCCCCACAATCAACCTCAGATCTTTTTTACTGTTTGTTTACTAGTGTCTAATGCACGATTCAAGTCAGTAGGTAGCAGCTGTGAATATTTAACTACAGAAGCTTAGCGCCTGGGGAGGGGAGGGGTGGTTAGCAAGCATGACATTGACAGATTCAGTGTCTTATAAACCTTATTAAGTACTGCAGCCCAGGTAACTAGCTCAGTGCCCAACAGACAGCAAGCATTCAATACATAGTTGTAGAATGAATGAATGAATGAATGAATGAATGAATGAACAGTACATGCACAGGCAAATGTTCCCAGGTGTCAAGTATCCTCCATCCATCCCTGCATTATTAAACACTGCATTTTTAAAAATTGTGGTAAGATAAACATAACATGATAACATCTATCATTGTAACTATTTTTAGGTGTACAGTTCAGTGATGTGAAGTACATTCACGCTGATGTGCAACCAATCTCCAGAAATGTTTCGTCTCACAAAACTGAAACTTTACGCCCATTAAACAATAACTCTTCATTTCTTTTTCCCTGCTCCCCCCCACTCCCTGGCAAACACCATTCCACTTTCTGTGTCTATGCACTGAACTACTCTAGATACTTCATATAACTGGAATCATAGAGTATTTGTCTTTTGTGACTGGCATGATGTCCCTGAGGTTCATCCATCTTGTAGCATGTATCCGAATTTCCTTCCTTTTAAGGCTGAATAATATTCCACTGAGTATATACCACATTTTGTTTATTCATGCATTTGCTGATTGACACTTGGGTTGCTATTGTGAATAATGCTGCTATGAGCATGGATGTTCAAATATCTCAGTGAGACCCTCCTTTTAATTCTTTTGGGTATCTACCCAGAAGCGGGCTTGCTGGATTATATGGTAATACTATCTCTAATTTTTTGAGGAATGGCCTTACTGTTTTCCATAATGGCCACACTATTTTACATTCCCACCAACAATGCACAAGGGTTCCAATTTCTCCATATCCTTCCTAAAACTTCTAAAACTTCGTACTTTTCTTTTTTTTAACAGTAGCTATCCTAATGGGTATGAAGTGATTAGGGCATCTTAAGGTCACCTTTTGCATGAATTTCTCTCTTACCAGCCACTCCTAATCCCCACACACTGGAAATAACATATCCTTGTTCTGAACCCGATGGCAGGTTTTTCTTTACTTCTCTTCTGCTACTGCCAACATTTTCACTCCTTTGATTTTGCATTCTTGTCTCTGATGCTGTCTGCTGAGTTCCTTATGTCTTATTCATCTTTGGTACCCCAACTATTTATAGCATAGAGCCTCTTCCAGAATAGGGACTCAATAAACATTGACATCAAATGAATTAATCAATGACTGACTTAATAATGCAGTAACTTTCAAAACAATATAAATGGAATATGTAAATACTGTTTTTAAAAATATTGATAAAAGAAGTAATAGCACAGGCCCATTTTCCCCAGATCCAGCAGAATTGTATGCTGTCAGTAAAACGTCTTTTCATCTACATCTTTCTCTTTGGGATGAACCTGGAATACTGAAAATCTACTATAGACATAGAGCATAAAACCAGAAGGCCTCCAAAAGGATGAGGGGGAAATTACACAGGCCACATTTTCCTCTCCATAAAACAACTTTTTATCCAGCTTGGAAATTTATGTGTATAACATTGTCAGTAATCATTTTGGCCCAGGCCTGCTCGATGAAGACTCCCCAACCAAGGATGTCACACAAAAGAATGCAATCCCGATCACGCTAAAAGGCAAGAGAGATCTTCTTACGAGTTGCAAAGCCCAATGGCACCTTGAAATGTGATGATCCGGGCTGTCTTGAGTCAAGCCAGGCTCATTTGCCACAACGGCAACCAGACAGAGCTCTGTGTCCTCAGGATGCAGACTAACCTGGCCCAATTAACTGCAGTGGACAGGAACAGGGTGGGAGGTTCCCATGTCTGGACTCTGACTGAGACATGAGGGTGGCTCAGGCACTAACCCGTGGTTAGATCCATCCCCAGGGATGAGCCTACGTGCCGGTCCCAGACTCATCCTTTCCAGCTGTCTTCTGCCTGGCCTTGCCCGACTGCACCTGTCACAGTCCTGGAATTTTGAGCCTCACACCTCTTGGGTAGGAAGTGCTAATACCACATTTAGGGCAATCTTTCTTCCTCCCTCTCTGCGTCAGAGGCCCTTTGGCTTCTCCTTATTTCCACTGGACCAAAATTAACTTCTCTCATTAACTGCTTTTCATGTCCTAAATGTCTCCAGGTTCTGCCTTTCTAATAAGAGGCTTCAGAAACCCTAACCATGCCCAATATCTTTCTTCTAAGTGAAAATATAACAAACTCTTTCGCAAAATTGCTAAAACGTCACCATTTTTTTGGTAAAACTCTTATCCTTTTCTCACTAAATTGTCACTAAACATACAGTTTCTCACATCAACTGACAACGAAACATTTCCAACTGGATGCCCCACTGATACTACATATTCAATATGATTAAGGGAGATTCCTGAGGGCATTCATATTAGGTCCAAACAGAAGACTCTCTTGGACTAAGTAAAAACAGAGCCTACTAAAAAGTATTTGCCAGGAAGATTTTCATTAATCAAAGGAAAAGTTTGAAGCTCAATGTAATCAAATACTGTTGTTTTTCTAACTGTAAATCATGGTACCAGCCATCCAAAAGCATCCAGAAGCATTATTCCCCTGATTAGCCAAGTATTTTAAAAGTGTTTTAAAGCCTTGGCTTCTAAAGGAAATATTTTTGCCAAGTTAAATTAAAAGAACCAGCAGATACCATTCCCTAGAAATGTGGGATAACTTCCTGGGGATCCCTTACCAAATCAAGCCCCCAAAGTTACGTGCATTCAAAGTTCACTGAACTCTTTATATATTCTGGAAATTAAACCTTTGTCAGTTGCATCATTTTGCAAATATTTTCTCCTGTTCCGTAGGTTGTTGCTTTGTTTTCCTTATGGTTTCCTTTGCTGTGCAAAAGTTTATAAGTTTAATTAGGTCCCATTTGTTTATTTTCGCTTTTACTTCTATTGCTTGGGTAGACTGCCCTAGGAGAACACTGCTGAGATTCACATCAGAGATTGTTTTGCCTATGTTTTCTACTAGGAGGTTTATCATGTCTTAGCTTATATTTAAGTCTTTAAGCTATTTTGAGTTTATTTTTGTAAATGGTGTGAGGGAGTGTTCTGAGTTCACTGAGGGAGTGTTCTAACTTCATTCATTTACATGCTGCTGTCCAGTTTTCCCAACACCACTTGCTGAAGAGACTGTCTTTTCTTCATCGTATATTCTTGCCTCCTCTGTTGAAGATTAATTGACCATAGGTCTGTGGGTTTATTTCCGGGCTCTCTATTCTGTTCCATTGATCCATATGTCTGTTTTTGTGCCAATACTGTGGTGTTTTGATGAACTATAGACCTGTAGTATTGTCTGAAGTCTGAGAGGGTTATTCCTCCAGCTTCATTTTTGTTAATTTGAGAATTCGAGATTTGCAAATACTAATTACTACATATAAAAATAGATTAAAAACAAATTTCTTCTGTAAAGCACAGAGTACTGTATTCAATATCTTGTAATAACCTTTAATGAAAAAGAATATGAAAACAAATATATGTATGTATATGTATGTCTGGGACATTATGCTGTACACCAGATATTGACACATTGTAACTGACTAGACTTCAAATTAAAAAAAAAAAAAGGAAAGTTCCTTAACTTCCTTTTCATGGCACTTCCCACAATTTCCAGTCATATGTTTGAGTTAATTATTGACAAATATATGTTCCCCATGGTAAACAGTCAATCCCACAAAGGCAGGAACCATGTCCCATTTGCTCTCAATTTTAATTGACAGACAGTAGGTCCTTAACAAATATTTGCTAAATGTACCTCCTACATCTAACCCATCATCAAATTTAGTCAATTATTTCTTCAAAACACAATTCCTATCCCTATTTGCATTCCTGGCTTTTATAATTCTTGCTTAAGAGACGAATATTTCATGTCTGAATTACTAGAATTAGTCTCCTGCCTCCCATCATTCAGACTCATCCTGCCCACCACTGCCAAAAGAATCGTCATAAGAGGTAGCATTCATCTCTCTATATCTGTAGACCATTATGTTTTGCGGGGGGTAGGGGTCATGGACCTGTTTGACAATATAATGAAAACTCTGAAACTATCTTTTGTAGAAAGCACAAATAAACAAACTCAAACTTCTGTCTATAATTTTAGGGCGGGTCATAAACCAGGAAAACTCAAGTTAAAAAATCATCAACAAATAAAATGGAGACCTTGAATTCCTTGCTCCAAACAGTACTGGTCTCTTTGTAGCTCCCTGCGCAAAACGTTATCAAAGTAACCTCTGAGAAACTGCTCACTCTCTGTTCCCCATACAGTCCTTGCCCCCTGCCAACTACCATCCCATCTACCAGATCAAACCAAGTTCTATTTCCCCTTATTCCATAAGGCTTATCGTAGGCTTTCCAGTTCACGCTGGTTCAACTGTAAATTCATACAGCATGTAAAGTCTTCACCACTGCTCAGGACATCAGCTTAGATCTCTCCAGCAAATGCTCCCCACCTCTATTTCCTTTGCAGTATTTTCTTCCCCCAGCAGGCTCCCAAAAGTCAGTGTTCCTCAGGGTTCTGCCCTCACCTCTCTACCATCCCAGTTGACATCTCTTTGTGGGAATCTCAGCCACATGTGTGGCCACATGGAAGTGCTATGCCATACTCTTCTCCTGGACTTCAGGCCTCGATGCTAATTACCCACCCTGCAGCTCCTCTTGGATGACCCAAAGAAACCTCAACCTTAATGTGCACAAAACTAGATTCAGGATCTTTCCCCAAAAGCCTGCTCTTGCTCCTGCCTTCCTGTTCTGGCCCTATGGCCCTGTGAGCCACCCGAGGCGTGCAAGCATGCTCTTCCCTCTGCCTGAACGCCCTTCCTCACCCGCTGAATACCTCCTATTTATCCACATGTTCAAAGTTTAAACTTAATTTCCACCAGGGTGCTTTGCTGACCTCCACGAGCTAGGTTAGCTGCACCAAGGACTCCCTCTGTTGTAGTAGAGGTCTTTTACTCCCTGTGATGTTGTGATTTAAATAAGAAATACATATTTTGTCTTCATCCCCATTCACTGCACAGAGCTTCTACAACCCTTGGAATTTCCTGAGTGATGGGAGCAACAAAGGTATCTCTTGTTATGTTAATGAAGAGACTTTTAGATCCCACCTGAGGATGGGAGCTGGTTGCCAAGGGAATCAACCAAGAATAGAGGGTGGGAACTTTCAGTGCCACCCCCTGATCTGGGGGGGAGCAGAGAGGGTTTGGAGGTTGAATCAATCATCAATGACCAATGATTTAAAAAATAATGCCTATGTAGTGAGCCCTCCATAGAAACCCAAAAGGATGGGTTCAGAGGGCTTCTGAGTGGGTTGAACATTTGGAGATTTCGGGAGAGTGATGAACCTGGAGAGGGCGTGGAAGCTCCCCACCCCTTCCCCATACCCTGCCCTCTGCATCTCTTCCATCTGGCTGTGCCTGAGTTCTATCCTTGTATTATAAACCAGTAATCTAGTAAGTAAAATGTTTCACTGGGTTCTAAGAGCCATTCTAGCAAATTAATTAAACCCAAGGAGAGGTTTGTGGGACTCTCTGATTTAAAGGAGAGAAGGACAGGTGATGACCTGGACTTAACTCCTGCCTTCGCTCACCAAGTTCCAAGTGCTGATGTCATTACTGCTCCACAAAGGCCATGTGCTTGCATGTCTCAGCGCCCTTCTCCTGACTTGCTTTCTCTCTCCATGCAGGTTTCTCACCCTCTCAGAGAGCCTTTCCTGAGCTTTCTAAAGTAGCCTCCCTATTACTGCTCACCCTCTTCTGCTGTTTGGTTTTTTCCTATAGCTCTTATGGCTTACCAAACATCAAACCAAATTTTAATGTTTATCTAATGTGTGTCTTCTCCAAATAAGCTTCCTTCCCCCCAAACCTTGAAGAAAGCCTAGCATAGAAATAATTGTTGGATGAACAAGTACACAAATAAATTGTAGATGCAATGGACCAACATTTTGTTGTCCTCTGTGAAATTATCTATCTTACCCCAGACACCATAACCTCCACCATGGCAGGGACTGCAGCTACCTTACTTACCATGGTCTCCCAGCTCACGCTCAGCACAGCCTGACACACAGTTAAGTGATTAATAAACATTTGCCATCTGAATGAGTGTCCAGACATGGCGAGTCTTCTTGAAAGTCTTCCTCTTCCCAACTCAATGCCCACACACTTCCACATCAAAAACCCGTCCTCCACACTACAGCGAGGGTGATAGTTCTACCATGTAAAATGGTTGAAATCCTTCATGTCTCCTTGACATCTGTGATAAGGCTTCTTTTTCTGGGCAGATCCCAGAAAAATACCCTCATTGATAGAAACAGATTTTGCTTATAATCTTTGGGTGTTTATGGGCCTCCTGAAGTTCATGAGTGGTCTCCTTAAAAGACTTCAGACTAAAACCCCCACCCCAGGTCTAGGGAAGAAACAAAGGCTCCTTAGCATCAGTCATTATGAGATGGCCACTGTCCGGTCTTCAGCCCCATCCCTCTCTGTGATGGTTAATTTTAAGTGTCTCCCTTCCCCAACAAGGCAGCACGTGTCTGGACCTTCATTGACGTTGCTTCCTATCTTGGGCGAAAGGCAAAAATCTCCTGAATAAAAATGCCTTCTTCTCAGGCAGCAGCCACTGAATTTCTCAACAGGATCAACATGTGCTCCTAGAATATCACATATAAAACTATTCTGAAATCCTCCTCCTCGTCATCATTGTATGTTCACTGTGAGTCTCCAGGAAAGAGAACCTCTTAGCGTCACCTTTGTTTCCCAGTTCCCAGCACAGTAATGACAAGTACTAAGCATCTGACAGTTGACTGTGGAATCAGTAAGATTATATGTTCCATATTGTATGTCTTGCCTTCCCAGCTAGGCTGTAAGCTTTTCAATAGTATGGAGACTATATTCTAAGCATTTTTCTATCACCCCCTAAAGCACGTGGAAGGGTACTTTGCACATAGGAAGTATTCAATAAATACTCACTGGATACATTAATCAGTAAAGAATTAAGAACAACTCTGCAAAAGGCACAGCTGTTGCAATACCAGCATGCTGTCTCAAGAAATAAGCAGCCACTCATTGATGACTGTGGGTGTAGCAACGTACAAATCAACTGGAATATGGTTTCTTGTGTGCCTCTCTCTGCTTTAGTATCAATTTGGATGGGCATAAGCTAGAGGTGCTCCCTGCCTATGGCCTGAACTTACCTATGGGTATTCCTATCTCTATGCAATTGTGAATTTGGATTTTAATATGAATTTCTTTTTCATGGCAGAACATAGACATTCTTAAAAGAGTAGACAAGTTGAGCTAAAATGGTAGAGTCTAGAGAAGAAAAACCTTGAATCCCATTTTTAGAAAAACTAGAGTTAAGTGAGTCCCGGGCCACATTTGGGCAGCCCCATAAACCACGTGGTTGTCATGCTCTGGGGTAGGCAAGTTAAAAATTATTTTCTGGATGACAAATATAGGTCCCTTCAACTGTGTTCGAAATTATAGGCTCTAGCTCATTTACACTGCTTATCTGAAAACTTCCTCTACCTCATGCCTCATATTATCCATTTAAGGAATATAACTTGTATTTGTATTTGTCGTATCTTCTGGTTAATACACAGAGGCAGATAATGTTCTTTCCTAAAAAGTACAAAAGAAAGCTCCTTCCAAAAAATGACTGGGGTGATAGATGCAGTTAGTTTCAGCTCCATGAAATTATCTAGGGAGAGAGTTACAGTTGCTATTTTAGCTTCTGCCCAAAGTTCAGACCACACCCTGGACTTCTGGAAAACCCAGCATGACCCTTGGTCTAGCAAGATAAAAGGAGCTGGAGGAGTAGGCAAGCAAATTTTCGCACAAAACTGATAGTTGTGGCAGGCATCATTTTAAGTGCTTTACATGTAATAAAATCATTTAACCCTCAAAACTACCCCCAAGCAGAACTATTATAACTGTAGTTGTTTTAAAAATGAGGTAACCAACATACAGAGAGATTCGCTAACTCACCAAAGTCGCACAATCAGGAAAGGATGGCAAAGACCCAGGTGGTCTGATTCCAGAGCTCGGGCTCCCCGAAGAGAACAGACTCCTTGAGAGCTCCACCCGACTCATCCCCAGCCACGGGCAGAGTATGCCACGTCTGGGAACAAAGTCATTACCTCGGATCTCACCCCTCAGTTCATAAATAGTAACCCCATTAGAAACTGTCTATAATTACTTAATAAGGCCGATAATACTTTTTTAAGGGAAAAATGCTAATTCAATTGCTAGTACTTAGGTTGAGAACTCTGCTGAATTCCCTGTAAACACAGTTAATGGAGCTGATAGTCATAGAGGAGAATGGCTTGATGAAAGTTTGAATGTCTCCTAAAAATATGGTTTCAGAAAACACCTATTTCAACTCATGAACAAATAGAAAAGGATGTGTGGTTAGTGCTCACAGACAAGAGTTCTGAAATTCTTTATGCACAAAGAACATCAGCATTTGCCATTCAAAACTTAAGTCTCTCTGTAAAATGTCAAGAGGTTTTCCCACTCACTTAAGAAAACTATCTTCACCCCAAAATACAAGCAAGTGTTGATTTTCCATGCTAATGGGAAACAAGAACAACCTGGCATAAAATTCCCTTTAAAAAAAAAACAAAACCCATTTAGTCAATATCTCTTCATCTTTTATCAGTTACTAATGCGTAACCCAACGACCTAATTGGAGTTTCGTCATCTCTCCTTTCTCTGCTCACACCAACCGGCTGCAAGTGCTAATGAACAGTGAGGAGTCCAAAGTGAAATGCAAGAAACAAGACATACGGGTGACACAAACCAGGTAAGCCCAGGAGAGCTGTGGCTTGACACCACACCTTCTTAAAACAAGTCTGACTTCCAGTCTAATCTCCACAGAAAACAGGACACCATGTCGGGACAGTGAGAATCTCCTCACATGCAGAAATACTAAGAAATTCACTCATTCATTCAACAGCACTGGGACAGCAGCTACCTACTACCAGCCAGGGAGCATCCTAGGACAAAGGACAGATGCAAAAGGCGGAGGGGAGGGAGGAGGAGCAGCAAGGAGAGGAGGGACCGAAGGAAGAGATGGATGGCCTCTGTCCTAGGAAAGCAGACAACTCGACTCAAGGGCGAAGACGCGGGCTTTTGGGAAAAGGCACTCAGGGCACAGACCCCCAGGTACCAAAAACAATCCTGCCCCAACACTGGCCTCTGGTCTGCTCTTGAGTGTGATCTTATAAATCATTCCGTAAATAGCAGATGTACAATCCTACCCAAGAGAGAAGGACATATGTCATCACATTCAAAAAAAAAGTCCACACAAACATGTCTAGAATTGCAAAGGGAAATGTTTATTTACAAAAATTACTTGGGAATTTGTATGTGGTTACGGATCACATCGCTGCAAATGTAATCAACTTCAAGGTAAAATAGGGGAGGCAGGCTACTGTGGTGGAAAAAATCTAGACTGAGTCACAACTCCTGGGTTCTGGACAAAAAGCTGCCAATAACAGCTGCATGGCTTAAGCCAGTCATCAGCCTCTTCGGGTCTCGGTTCCTTCTTTGTAAAATGAGAAGTCTTAACTGTGTTTTCTAAATTGGTTTCCAGCTCTACGCTGGGTGACCATGATTCTGACCCCTGCCTCTGACCAACAATAACAACTGTAACCAGCGAGAACTTCTTCAAAGGGTCTTGCGAGTGCACAGTCCATTTTTCAAAAACTCTTTCCCAAGAGTAATATAATGCGTAAAAGGCCTAGCACTGCATTCAGGTCTGCTCAGCAGTCCCTCTCATGCCCGATTAAAGACAAACACCCATTCCATCAGAGGAGCAGTCAGGGATGGCCATTGTGTTTCTAGCTACTAAAACGGCTTGCCCACAGAAATGTCACTTCTCTAATACGAGGTGTGAGAAACAGGAAGAAAGGAAAAACTAGAGGGAAGAAAGACAAGAAATGGAGTGACAAAGAAATGGGCAGAAGTACTCCTGTATATTTGACATATTCGCAGTTCACTGAGCTCTACCAACAATGACCGAGGTGGGAACTTGAGAAGAGGGAAACAGAGCTGCGATGCCAAAGACAAAGGAAACACAATTCATCCCCCGGGGCTCTGCTCGGGTTAGCGCGCATGGCTGGAGAGAGTTCCAAAGCAAATGAACGACTCTGGAATAGAAGACAATTTGGATATGGTCTAAAATGAAGAGAGGTTCTTTGTACAGGACGACTTCAACGGTGAAGGCCAAATTGTTAAACATAACTAGTGACCAGAAATGTTGACACCTCTGCGTAGGGACTAAGAGCTCTCTTAGATGTGGAAGTTAAGGCTACATCTGCAGGGTTAACCTTCAGTTTTCCAATCCACTCTACAGGAAGCAAGCTCAAAGAGCAACCTATTCTTTTGCTGCGGACGCAACAAAGGAAAAAACGCCTCGCTTATTTCTAAGATGCACTGATCATTCTGGGGTGTAGCAATGACATGTGCAGACTGTGTCATCCAGAGACACGAGGAACACGTGGGATATGTACAGAGCTACACGCTGTATGGCTCCCGTGGCGAGGGAAGATTGGGGTGGTGGGTGTGATACCCTCCCAGGGACTGCGATTCTGTAACTTGCAGGAAGTTTTGGAGTTTTGACATGCTGTTATTATCTCTTTGACTTAGGGTAACACATGCAAAGTGCCCTCTGGAACATCCTGACCTCCTTCTCCACACTCGTCTCCTGCTGCTCCTTGACCCGCCTTCCAGGTACCCTGGACCCCAGCAGCCAACTGCATGCACCTCCCACCCTACCATGCCTTTTCTCTCCTCAGGCCTTTACTCACATTGTCTTCTTGCCCAGCCCCTGCGAGCCAGGAGACGTCCTAATCACATGCACACGCAACTTCTTCCCTCTGTTACCCCTGTACCTTCTACCCACATCCTCTCTGCCTCCCTTCCCACCGACTGCAATTAATGGTTCCACAGGTTTTGGGCCAGTTAGACTGGAAATTGAATCATAGTTTCATGGTAGCTCTTGAAATAATTAAAAACACCTTAAGAGGTAAGTAAACCAGTCCCATATGCCCAAATTTCTCATACAGAAGAATAAATAACAGAGCAAAGAAATGTCAGGTTTGGATAAGTCACTCCCAGTGTACCAGGATTTTCTAAACCACCATCTAAGGCTGACTAGATGAAGTTACTGAACATGTGAGTAACTGCACCACTTTGCCTCATTTGAAAACAACAGTAACAATATCTTCTCTAGCTGGAGAATAGATGGCATCAGATATTTATGAAAAGAAAGTAAAAATCCTGGAGCCAGATGCTGACATTAATCTTCAAAATATTTTGAAGTCTATCTATAGTAGTCTTCCAGTAGATGGATGGCATTGAAAGGACGTTAATTACTGCCTAACCCTTACTCCGCCCTCCCATGCTACACCGAAACTGTCGAGAAATCCCACCAGCTTGACCTTCAAAGCAGAAATCAATTAAATTCTTAATATTTCACAAAATAATATTAACTTTTAAAAATGATTAAAAAATAGTATAGCTGTGTTTTAAAAAATAGTATCCATCCTTTAGAAATGCAAACGGAAATATTTACAAATAAAATATAATTGTCAGAGCCGGGTGATGAGTACATGAAGGGTGGTTACACTATTCCATTTCTGTAAAGGTCTGAAAACTCACAATAAAAGCTCAGATTAGGTCATTCTGCTCTTCGAAACCCTCTATTGGATCTCCCCCTCATTCAGAGTAAAAGCCAGAGACCTGTCAACGGCCTACAAAGGCCCTGTTCACTCTGATCCCTACACTTCCCTCCATGCTCACCCCAGCTTTGTCCTCTCCTCCATCATCCTGGCCTCTCTGTCTTGTGTGCACGCCTACCTCCGGGCCTTTTCACTGCTGTGACCTCAGCCTGAAATACTTTTCCCTGGGGTATTTCATGCGACCACTCTCTTCCCTATTTCAAATCTTTGCTTAAATGTCACCTTCACAATGGAACCTTTACTGATTATTCTGATGTGTTTACTGGTCTATTCACAGTGTATAGAACAGTGCCTGGTATAGACCAGACAGCCAACAAATGTTGGTTGTATGAATAAATGAATGAAAGGGCAACCCGGGTCAGCCATCCAGTGAACCCAGGTGGAGGTTCTACAGTATCAACTGGGTGAAGTAAGAGCATACCTCATAGGCTGCATTGGTGACTCTAAACTAGACTGCTCAACAGTGACTGCAAATACTCCTCGGAACAACGGTCCAGTGTGGTGCCCGAGAAGTCAGCAAAGATAATATGGCAAAGTTTTCTAGAAGCTGAGTCTCATGTAGCCAGGAGATCAATCCTCCAGATCCCTGAGCGGACCTCATACTCCACCAAGCACCTGGCCACCGACATGGACTGCCTGATTCATGTGATGGACACCCTGGGCCTGCAGCCATCCCACACCCTCCAGGACATCGTGACACTCTTGAAGACCAAACCCGAGCACTACAGACAGGTCAGCAAAGGCCTGTCCTGCACCCTGGCCACCACAGTGGCCACCATGCAGAGTTTGGACTACTGACCTTCCCATGCACCTGGCTGAACAGAAGGTCAGGGCTGGAGTTCTGCTCTCCAGAATGGATTTGCTCTAAAAATCTGCCCAGGATTTTGCAGAATTTGTTTTTTTAAAGATTTGGTCAATTTATTGTATGGTTAGGCCATTCAAGATGGCTGTTCTCTTGCTCTCTGTACATCCCCTGCCCGACCAGCCCCTGCTTGACTCACATGACTCCCCAGTCCTCTTACTACAGGGCTGAATTAGTCCCTGGTAACTGATGAGCCCATCTGACATCAATTCCCCCAACAAATAGCAGGCTGCTCCCCCGAGACAGCGAAGGCTGCCGCCACGTCCTGCCCGCTGTCTGCTGCACACGGCAGGGTGCCTCTCCAGGACCCGCTGTGTAAGACCCCCCTGTTCAACAAACCATTGATGTCTCTGTCCCTGTCTTTGGGCTCTTGCTTCAGTCTCAAGGCTGGGCAACTACAAGGCTTGCAGACCTACAGGGTACAGACCAATATTTGTACAATCAAAAAATGGTTGTAAGTAAAGAGTTTTTTTATTAGAGAATTGTCAGGTAATTTTTTAAGTGATCCGATGTTTAAAATTGAATTAATAAATATTGTGGGAAAAGAAAAAAACCAAACAGCTGCTCTGTTACTTTCTGGAAACATCAGTGCCGCGGGCCTCCCGGCACAGGCTGGCATGTCCTGGCCTTTGCATTTACAGAGTTTCCTCTCATTTCTGGACAGCAGCCTCTTGAGCTTCCTACAGTTTCTAGACAGTACCCTCTGATGGTTTTGTCTAGACAGTGCAGTCAGAAGCAACCTGAAATCTCTGGGGAAAAGAGCTCAGCTTCCCAGTCTCTCCTCCGCTTACTTAATCTTCTTACAAAACTTGGCCGTGGTCAGAGGGAAATCATTATTATACATCTTTACTACCCTTGAGTGATATTTATGATTTTTTTTATATTTAGCTCTGAAATACTCCTCCTGATTCCTTTCCTATCATTCTGCAAGGTACAAGCATGCCATGAAGCAAAAAGCAAACCAACCAACCTTCAATTCATGCCCCAGCACTCTACTCAAACCTGGCTCCCATCCAACTGGGGCAAAATCACTCAGCTGTTAGCCAGTGGCCGCAGGTGCCACCAGCTAAAGCAACATGTTTCCTAAGCAGCTGAGAACCAACACTTTCTTCCAACCTCGTCCTCACCCCCACCCCCAGCTATGCCCTGGAGTATAACTCTGGGAGCTCCTCAATGTCCTTGGGTTAAGACTGAATAAAAGGAAATATTTCCAAGGACTTGGGAATTCTCATTCGCACTTCGTTCCCTTCGGTTTCACCAAAAAGACTTTAGAGAATTGCCCCCCAGAAAATTACTCTTACAGTCATCTGACCTAAATGCAGAAGATTGTTGGAGAACATCCTTATCTCACTGATTCCCAAGCATCATTTTTTTCACCCCTTAGCCTTGATTTCTTTACAAACCCCTAGTACCCATGCACTGGAGGGCCCCATGCCACAGGCCATCCTACAAGCCCGTTCGTAGCTGTGCGCTGAGGCCCCTCACACAACGCACCATCTCCGGCCACCATGGCCCAGCTCGGCTTCTCCCATTATCAAGTCCGCCGCCCTGACATCCTGCAAGCTGGAGAGATGGAGGCGGGGGTGCACATCTGCTTAAGGCTCCATGTAGCCAGGAGCTGTATTTTTCCTCTAAATCTTTCACACCCTAGAAAGCATTTCAGAGAACAATTTTTTTCTAAACTACTATTTTCTGAAATCAATAGTAATTTGGCAAAAATAAGCGAATTCCCACCCAACAGCCAAGAAAAGTACACTCACTGTATGACTCACTCACGAGAGTTACCCAGTTAGTAGTTCTGATGACAGGGCTCCTTCTACTAGGACCTTATTCCTTGATTGTTCTCCTCATTCCAAATTGTTAATACTGTAATATTACCTGGTAATCTTTTCACCTTGTGTTTTAATTGTCTACCTTTACAGGTAATAGAATGAACAGCTGGGTCATTCTGTGTTTAAACCTACATCCTTCATTATAACCAACGAGGATGACAAATAAGTGTGCGAGTTCTTGGTTGGCGAGCCTCCTCTCCTGGTAGGAAGAGACAGGCAGGCATCTGTGTGCTAGCTGGAGTGGGGAGCCGAAAAACATAACCTTCAGGCTTCAAAGTGAAACTCAGTAAACAGTGAGGCAACACGGCTAGGGCTGCCAGGTTTAACCAATAAAAATGCAAGACACCTAGTTAAACTGAATTTCAGATCAACAACAAGGAATTTTTTTCAGTATAATATCCTACTAGACACAGTTATACTCAAAAAAGTTTTTTGTTATCTAAAGTTCAAATTTACCTGAGCATCCTATGTTTTATTGGGCAATCCTAAATATGATCCTTTTTAAGAGAAGGCAATGGAGATACATGAGTCTGGCAGACATTACAGAGTTGAGTTCAGGACAGAGGGAAAGGTTAATCATCACAGGCTTAACCATGCTTTTCTCGTCAAGAGACAAAAGTCTGTTTTGGACAAAATTAGGCAATTTTGAAGGTGCATTAACTCTTGAGCCAATGGGATATGACATTAAATTAATGTTCACTCATTTACTGAAATTACCTAGGAGTTTAAAAGACTAATGTACCTTCTGATTCACATAGCTTAGGTCACCCAGGGAAATACGGTAAAGTAAATACGGCTACCTAGTCCCTAGCACTGCACCATGAAGCATGTGGCCTGCCATCAATTGATCACTCTCTTTCCATCCACCTGCTGCTGCTCACCTCCATGCAGATCCAATTAGAAAATGTTAGCCTAGCCTTCAGAAGATTAAAATGATCATATTCCAAGGAGAAATACTGACTTAGAAAAAAGCTCACCACTGACCTCATCGTCCCCTGTCTACAAGGAGCCACCAGAATGTAGAATGCAAGGCAAAAGCTCTCAAAATATCACTATGGAAGTTTTCTTCGTGGATGTCATTTTGCTGAGAGGATACTGCTGATAGCACTGGCACCGCCAGAACAAAACAGATCTGGGTCTACGATTTTTCACAAAAGAGAAAAGCAATGGGGAGGCCAACCCCAAGAAGTCTGTAGTAACTTCTGCCGCTCAACTTGTCCTTCTTTCACACATATAAAAGTCAAAGAATGTTAATAAAAGCATATTTAATTCCTACATGCTCTCTTTACAGTGTTGTAGACTGTAAGATTATTAACATATGCTTTCCATATGTTTTAATTAATTCTTTTTTTAAATTGAAATACAGTCAATTATAATGTGTCAATCTCTGGTACAGCACAGTGTCCCAGTCATGCATACACATACATATATTCATTTTCATATTCTTTTTCATTAAAGGTTATTACAAGATATTGAATATAGTTCCCTGTGCTATACTTAACTGAAAATTCTAACAGTTCTTTAAACTCATTTAAAATGATGAAAGTGAAAAAAATAGTACAGGTTCATTTAATTATAAATCCAATCCTGATAAAGATAAATTTCTACTGAATAAATGGTTTCAAATCACCTTGGTTTAGTACAGTTATAACAACCCAGCAGCCAGGCCCTTCTTTAACATATTTATCAGGAACATTAATTATACTTAAGACATATGGTTCCATCAATTGCCATTCTTATTAAACTTACATTTCATTTCCTGGAACAATATTAAACTACAAGGGGAAAAATTTAATAGTAAACAGTACATAACCAACATTGGGTTTAGTAACTAGCCCCAAAGAAGACACATGATTTTCAACACAGGGGCCATGTTACAAAAAATGTCTATTACTAGGTTGCTGGATCAAGCACAGATTGAATTATTTTTTAATTTTATCCAATACTAAGGTGAAATATCTATTATGAAATAATGCCAGTTCCACTTTCACATCGGTAATTATGGAATGAAAATAGCATCCAACTGCCTTAGAAATCTGAAAGGATTCAGCATAAGTCTCCAGAGAAATCTGGTAAGGTAATTCCCAACCTTTAAGCCCAGGAAACGAAACCAAAAAGAGAAAAACAAAAAAGGAAATCTTCAATCACAAAGTAAACAAGATACAGTCGTCCCTTGGTACCCGTGGGGGCCTGGTTCCAGGACCCCCCATCTAGAATACTAAACTCTGTGATGCTCAGGTCCCTTATATAAAATGGCACAGTATTTGCATATAACCACGCATATCATTTAAAGCATCTCTAGGTAACTTAACGATACCTGATACAATACAAGTAGTTATAAATACAATGTAAATACTAGTAAAGAGCTGCTTGTGCACAGCAAATTCAAGTTTTGCTTTTTGGAACTTTCTGGAATTTTTTTCTCTGAATATTTTCCATAGTTGGTTGGTTGAATCCTCGGATTCAGAACACATGGAAACGGAGGGCTGAATATATAGTTATTAGAACTGAGAGGAAATCACCTAAAAGTAAGTGTAGGAAATAAGTCTCCACTAGATCCTTAAAACTGAAGTGTCAAACCAAGGTTAAAAATTCTCATGGGGGACCGTACACTAATGGAACGGATGGCCTGTCTAGACAGGCATGGCCAATGCATTCACTTTAGCCATCATTACAGTTCTGTAGTGACCAGCATCAGGCATTCCTTCAATCCACTTTGCCTGAATTTCCACTCTACATGCTTAGAACCACGAGTAGGGCGTGGCCTCTAAGTCCTCTGTGAACAGAGGCTGGACATGCCTCCGTCTGTTAAGCGTGCAGTTGTGGCCTGGAGGCAGACAGAAGTTCTAGGTCTGGCTCCGCCTGCACTAGCCGGGAAACTGGGGAAGTTACTTCACCCCTCTAGACATCAGTTGCTTCAACTGGAAAAAAAAAAAAAGGTAGGAATATATCATGCCTAAGGTTTGGATTTAAAATACTGTGATTTTTATGATTTTATCTGTGTAAAGAGAAAATTGGACCAAATGAACACTGTAAGTCCATCCAGATTTTACATTCTTGGGTGGGTTTCACATATAGAGAAGTGCACAGGGCTGCTATCAGCAAGTCTTTGTAGGATTTTATTTAATGGCTCCTCCTGATATCAGAAGGGGAAACATTCCCCTACTAAATGGAAAAATGTTTAAACATGCTTTTACCAAGCATCATAAAAATAGTCATTTCCCATAAAACTAAAAGCAGCAGCCTTGGGACACAGCCTAAGTTAAAAGTATTGTGCAACTAAATATAAAGATATTACAAGGAATCAACAAACCAGCTGCCAAGTAAATCCATCTGTGACAGAAGACATCCTGTCAATTTTTCTGCATAATATAGTGGGTTAAAATTTGAACTCGAGTTTACCTTCTAGTTTTAGAATCCCTATTCCTCCATTACTGGCTGTGTGACCTGGGGCAAGTCACTTTCCCTCTCTGAGTTTCTTCATTCACGAAATGAGAATAACAACAGTATCAGCCTCTTACGGTTGGTGTAAGGGTTCAACAAGATCACCCGTTTAAGGCTTTCAGCAAGGTGCACTAGGCTCAAAAAATATTAGCAACTGGTATTATTAAAGTTATTTCTCCTATTCTTAACAATTTACCCTTTTGGTTAATTCAATCTAATTTAGCTCTATAAATTATCAAGCAATTATTCTGTCCAAGGCATTGGGTTGGAACTCTAGGGAGGACCAGAAAACCAGACTCAGAATCTTTTCAGTCTCACCTGCCCTTCTTTGACTGCCTAAATCCTCCTCCCATCAAACACTTTTGGACCTCTGCATCAACAGATGGGAGCCCTCTACCTCGTTAAATGCCCTCCTCAGAGCCTCTGTGGTCCTTCCTCTATCACCATTCTTATCCCACTGGTTTTTAATTGTCTATACACTTGTCACTTCCTTCCCAAGACTACGAGCAACTTAATGATAAACAAGGTGTTCAATCTCTGTAGCTACCATAAAAGTCAGTACATGACCGACATTTGCGAAAATTTGCTGAGTGAGTGAATACATACATTAATTAATAAAATCTATTCAATTACTCTAATTGAATCTACAAATTAATGAAACAATTGTTTCATTAATAATTACTATTATATTAATCCATATTATTATTAACTAATCATTAATTGGTGAAAATAATTAAATAGATGGGGAGACAAATATATTCCCAATCATAATGAAAGGTACGCTATGGTGAGTTCCAAAACGGAGTTACCAAAAGAGGTGCTATATTGTGCACAGGGAACACTGAAAGAATGCCAGGTGGAAAAGCCATCTGGTGGAGGTGGCATCTGAACTGAACTTTGACTTTTGGGTAGAATTAGCCTAACAGATAGGACATGACAAAAGAAACGTGTATGTTAGAGATGGAGATTACTATGAAGAACAGAAGTGGGAACGTGCCATTTAAATATGACTTTGAAACTAGAGGTTACCAGTGGAGGAAGAGGGGAGGGGCAACGGAGGGGAGGGGGCGTGGGAGGCACAAACTATTGGGTGTCAGACAGGCTCAAGGACGTACTGTACAATGTGGGGGATACAGCCAATATTTTGCAATAACTGGAAAGTAACCTCTAAAAATTGTATAATAAATAAATAAATAAGGTTTTGAACAAGAGCTTCACGGAGTGACAGGAGAAGATTCGTTGGAATCGAATTACAAGGGCTTTGAATGCCGCACTACAGAATGTGACTTGTTCTGATGAGTGAGAAGCCATTGAGCAGAAGGATCAAATCAAATGAACACTTTGCTCAGGTAGCAAATTGAAAAATAAGAGTTTGAAAGCTTACAATTCTGAAACACCAGTAAGGAACTATTATAGCAATAACAGAGAGCTGGCCGTGTGTAGAGAGAGGAGAGGAGGACATGACAGATATTTGAGAAGGAGCTTTTTCTGCTCTTGAGACATTCAAGATGTCTGGTACTGCATTTCTGGGACCTACAGTTGTTCAACATAAAAATGCTAGAATCTTCTACAAGTCACCTGACAACTTTGCTATTTTCCAAGGTCAAACACAGACTCCTTAGAAGAGGGTGGATTCATTATGGAAAAGCAACTTTGGTTTCTCCAATCTCTCGTGCTGAGCATCAAAAACAAAGAACCAGTGAGCCTTGGGCCTGCAGGCTGATAACCCCTCCTTGTGTGGAGCCTGGAACCTTGTGTGGACACTGCAGGGGGCCCATGCTCACTTCCAACCCAAGGAGCTGCATTTATACATGCTTCTGAGATTTCAAAGGCTTGCTTTCAGCTGCAGATTCCAGGCAGAGTCACATGAGGAAAATTCAACAATGTGGGAAACTTTACAACCACGCCCTGGGCTGAGGTGCCCAGGTAGAGTGCCTGGGTACCCACCTCCCTTATCAACAAATGAGTCTTCTCAAATGCAAAACTGGGGGAAAAGCACTAAGAATTGCACACGTTCTATTTGCAAAATCCGTTCAAACACTTCATAACAGAAAGGACCACACCAGGAGAGTTTTAGTTAATAAATCCTCCATATTAAAGACTTCCAGGAACTTGCCGAAAACTCAGCTGGAATTTTGGTGCAATCCACCCCTTGTACTGATTTTTAGGGACAGTACCAACAATGCTAGTCTGGTGTGTGGTAACTATGGGACGAACTAAAAGGAAGAGAACCCTGCTGGAGGGCAGGGTCAATATCCCATGCAACTGCCTACTTCATGTCTTACTTTGGAAAGATGAGGAGTGGAAGTTAAGGTTACTGTCCTCTTTCTCCTCAACACCCCTTCTTCCCTCTGCTGCTAAACACAAGTGGCTCCATGAAATGAAGACTTGGAAATCGGGCAGACCTGGATCTGCATGGTCTCCCTCAGGGTTAGAAACCCCGGGGGGCACACTGCGGGGCCTTTGCGAACTGCACCCCAGATAGTCGCAGGAAGATTAAATGTGAGAATACTTACGTAGAAATGCTGGGAGCCTGCAGATCAGTGGATTACCCAGGAGAAAAGCCTGTAGAATTTTTTGTTTTGTTTTGTTCTCTTAATTGCTTATTTCCGCTTCAACCCCAGAGCATTTATCAAAATGCTGCTAAGATGTGACCCAGGTCTCAATAGTTTTTTAATCATCTGGGTGACTCTGAAATCATCCTTGATTCTACAGTGCAGCCAGGCTGAAAGTCCATTTTTACAGGTGCTCTGTAAATACCAGCTTCTGTACCTCGTCCCTCTCCATGTTCATTCTTTTCAAATCACAGAGAAATCCCGTCCCTGCCCCTGTAACGTCATAACTTGTCCGTATACTGCTGACTTCAGTTGCAAGTACTTTTCTCTCTGGGACTGCTTCAGTCCAGAATTCTTAATGCTTTTCACTCTTTTCATTGATTTATTTATTTTTATTTATTTGGAGCTTATTACAGTTCCTTGGCCTATATTAAACTCTTCAAGAAATACTAGCTTCCTGCTTCCTTTAGGTTGGAAAAGTTTAATTTCCAATCACAATAGGGCATTAAAGTTGGTCCCTGGAAGGCAAAATAAACAAACACAGGGAAGTTACAAACATTCCAAACTCTTAAAGAGCTCTCATATTCACCTTTTCAGTGTAACGTTGCCAATTCCCTTCTAAAGAAGTAATTAAAAAAACGGTGGCTTGCTATGTGCTGAGTGTATTTTAAGCCCTTGAGATTTCTGAAATCGTTTAATCCTCACAGCAACCAAAAGATGTAGGTCCTGTTCTGACTGCCATTTTACAGATGCGTAAACTGAGGCACACTGAGCCAGAGATTACAACCAGGCAGGAGTCAAGAAGCCTAAATTGCCTGTCTCTCAAATCCGTGCCTTCATCACCCTATTACATACAATCAACTCTCCTTACTTGCGGTAGTTACGTTCTATAAAGTGGCCGCAAGCACTGAATTAGTGAATTCTACAACTTCACTCCTCGGGGAAACAGAAGGGTAGGTTCTTGAGAGCCTCTGGTTGTAACATTTTCATCAAGCAAGCAATACATAGCCTTTACCCGTGTGTGTGCATGTTTCTGTTTAAAGACATCTTACTTAACGGATATTTTTGATTTGTTAACATTAAACTCC